>NW_026858105.1:0-90034 GCF_026571515.1 Ruditapes philippinarum
CACTTTTTTTTTTGAAAAAAAAAGTAGAGGTATTGTTATAGTCGGGTCGGCGTTGCCGTTGCCGTCCGCAAACTTGTACCTGGATCATAACTTTTTTTATTTCTTGGTGTATTGTCTTCATACTTGGCCACAACAACCCTTGGGACAAGACCTTTCAGTAGACCACACTAACCTTGACCTTCATCCGTAAATGACCTTGACCTTCAAGGTTAAAAGTCCAATTTTTGCTTGTTCATGCTGTTATTGGCTGTAACTTTGTTATTTTTGAATGGATTGTCTTCAAACTTGAACATAATAATCTTCAAGGATATCCCTTAAAAATAACCCGCCAGACCTTGACCTTCACTCATAAATGACCTTGACTTTGAAGGTCAAATTATTGAAATTTTCATTTTTTTGGCTATTATTGGCTGTAACTTTGTTATTTTTGAATGGATTGTCTTCAAACTTGAACATAATTATCTTCAGGGATATCCCTTAAAAATAACTAGACAGACCTTGACCTTCACTCATAAATGACCTTGACTTTGAAGGTCAAATTATTGAAATTTTCATTTTTTTGGCTATTATTGGCTGTAACTTTGTTATTTTTGAATGGATTGTCTTGAAACTTGAACATAATAATCTTCAAAGATAACTGTTAAAAATATACCGAAAGACCTTGACCTTCACTCATTAATGACATTGTCTTTGAAGGTCAAATTATTGAAATTTTGATTGTTTTGGCGGTAACTAACTGTAACTTTGCTATTATTGAAGGGATCAACTTCATATTATAACAGAACATTCTTAAGGACCATACCTTGTTGTTTATCAAACCCAAATTTGCTTGGGCTCTTTAATGACCTTGACCTTGAAGGTTAAATTACTGAATTTTCTCAGATTTGTGCATTAAATGACCATAATTATATATTTATTGGTGTGTGTGTGTGTGTGTGTATATATATATATTTACAACAACAACAAGAATTGTGTAATGTTTCTATTTATAGAATTGTGTCATTGTTTCTATTTATAGAATTGGGTCATTGTTTCTATTTATAGAATTGCGTCATTGTTTCTATTTATAGAAATTGCGTCATTGTTTCTATTTATAGAAATTGCGTCATTGTTTCTATTTTTAGAGATTGCGTCATTGTTTCTATTTTTAGAAATTGCGTCATTGTTGCTATTTTTAGAAATTGCGTCATTGTTTCTATTTATAGAAATTGAGTCATTGTTGCTATTTTTAGAAATTGCGTCATGTTGCTATTTTTAGAAATTGCGTCATGTTGCGAGAAATTGCGTAATGTTGCTATTTTTTGAAATTATGTAATGTTGCTATTTTTAGAAATTGCGTAATGTTTCTATTCATATATATATACAAAATATATAAACAAAACTAATGTGACAAGACAGACCAACTAAAATTTATAAAAAGGGAAACGTTAAGATATGTTCAAACCTTTCTATGTTTGCGTTTAGAAAAAGTAAAAAGTCGAGCGTTGCCCCCCGCCCGGCGGTGGCTCTTGTTATTAAATGGCTTTATTTACACTCCTGCGCTGCAGTTTATGTGATAAAATATCATAATACCCGTGCCACAATGAAACCCCATTTAATAATGGGTGAATTTTTTATATTTTCAGTGAGAAGAGTAAACGAAGGACAAGAACTGTCCAGAACACAAATGAACCCACCTGGAATCAAACATTCATGTACCAGAATGTAAAACCAGAAGACTTTGTTGAGAGAATGATTGAGATTACAGTATGGGATTTTGATAGAATAGGAGCTAGTGAATTTCTTGGAGAGGTAAGAGTTAAATACCTCGCTGCCAGGGCAATACTTAATGCCCCTTCTGACCAGGACAATAGTAAATGCCCCTTGGCTAGGGCAATGTTTAATGCCCCTTGGCCAGGGCAATGCTTAAAGCCCTCTCTGGCCAGGGCAATGTTAATGCCCCTTAGCCAGGGCAATGCTTAATGCCTCTTGACCAGGGCAATGTTGATGCTCCTTGACCAGGGCAATGTTATTGCTCCTTGGCCAGGGCAATGTTGATGCTCCTTGACCAGGGCAATGTTAATGCTCCTTGGCCAGGGCAATGTTATTGCCCCTAGGCTAGGGCAATGTCAATGCCCCTTGACCAGGGCAATGTTACTGCCCCTTGGCTAGGGCAATGTTAATGCCCCTTGGCTAGGGCAATGTTTAATGCCCCTTGGCCAGGGCAATGCTTAATGCCCCTTGGCCAGGGCAATGTTAATGCCCCTAAGCCAGGGCAATGTAAATGCCCCTTTGCCCCAGGTTGGCCAAGACAATGTTAAATTTCCTTTGACTTAGAAATTGTTAAATTTCCCTCATGGCAATGTTTATATATATTCAGTAAGGGTATAAATCCAGGGGCGTACCTACCGATACGCCAATACGCCAGGGCGTATAAATTCAAGCAGAATTTCAAAAAATTGATAAAGTTAGAAATTCCAAAAATGGAATAAAAATCAAGGGGCATAGTGTAGGTCCCCTTGAAATTTTAGCTCAAACTGACTAGATCGATCCTGTGAAGTAATGTACAAAGACATGGAAATAAACGTATAGATTTCAAGTAGCCTAATACCGTAAATACGGTACTCGGCAGTAAACTGTTCTACTTTGTCAACGGGAAGCAACTCCCAGCGAAGATGCGTTTTTTATCGTTGTTTCTATTCGGGATCCGAATGAATGTTTAGCGCAAGTTTTCAAGGCGGGAATTTTAAAATGTCTTTTAAAGATGGAGATTTCATTCCGCCATATTCCTGATCCTTTTGGAGATGGAGAAAGCTTCAAAGAAGTTAACAAGAAGCTCGTTCTTTTGACTCAACCATGGAATGATGTGCAGGCCTTTAAATTCCCATCAAGGTAGATTCTAGCTTCTCATTCTACCTATAATTAGAATCTATATAAATAATCAAAAAAGTAGCTTTATTCAAATTATCGCGTAAAAATATTCATTTGAGATTTAAATGATTAGCGTGGCCTAACTTGTATGGAGAACAATTAAATTAACATACGGCCGAATAGTTTAATGTCATCTGACGACTTTATAATATTATATACTTAATATCAACCTATTAATTTATATTGGCTATATAGCTCAGTGGTTAGAGCGGATGTCGCACGGTCGCTTCGAAGAATTCAGCTGCCGGTTCGAAACCTTTCAGCGTGATTTTTTTTTCTTTATTATATTTTTTTTTTTAATATTTTGCATAAGTAGAATCTAGATCTAAATATGATAATTTTAATTTTCAATGACATTCTTGTCTTTTTTTTTTATAGTTTTATAATTCGGTAAAAAATTTTACACTCAATAATTTTTTAACATTCAGGTATGCTAGTGGAAGATTTAGGACGCCACAACCGGCTTGGTTTACGTCTTATAAATGGCTGAGGTATTCTGTAAAGCTGGATGGGGTCTTTTGTGCCCCGTGTTTTCTATTTTCTGGTTCTGATCCCCGCAGCAAGGCACTGACAACAACTGTAGTTACAGACTGGAGTAACATAAAAAAGATTTTAGATAAGCACGGGAAATCTGATATTCATATCTCTAGTTCAATTGCTGCAGAAAACTTTGTAGCGATACAGAATCAACAACAAAAGGATATTGAGTGCAGTATATCCTCAGCATATAATGCTTTGGTTGAGAAAAACCGAAAAATTATGGCATTGATTGTCGATACCCTTATGCTTTGTGGAAAGCAAAATATTCCAATCCGTGGTCACCGCGAAGATGCTGATTCTGACAGAAAGGGGAACTTTCAAGCACTACTAGAATTTCAGGCTAAAAATAATCCAGTTCTGAAAGACCATCTGGAAAATGGAGACCCAAGGATGCGCTACACTTCTCCAAAGATTCAGAACGAGATAATTGCCATATGTGGCAAACTTATTTCTGATGAAATCGTCACCGAATGTAATCAGTCTCAAATGTTCAGCCTGATAGCAGACGAGGCAACAGACTGCGCTACAATGGAGCAAATGGCTCTTTGTGTGCGATATCTGAAGGACAGCGAGATCAGGGAAGAATTCCTTGGTTTCTCCGAGTGCAAGAGTACCACGGGGAGGCATTGGCTAACGCCTTTCTTGAAAACCTCAGATGTTTAGGTAATGATTGAGAAATTTGACACAATAAACTGCATAAATAACATTATATCTTTATTTACGACAGTTTAGTATCTAAAATAACTTTCTGAGATCCATGTTTAAACACAATTTAAAACTGAAAATATTAATTTCCGTGCCTACTTTGATTTACAAATTAATAAAAGTTTGGCATTCTTTACAATGCTTTACAATGCAGATATTTTTTCGGGGGGGGGGAGGGGGGTCCTTTCACTCAACCTGATTTAACAAATCTCTTTTGTACATTTTTTTACATTTTATAGTATATTATTGTATGCAATAATAAAACAAAGACATTAAAAGAACAGTTTTTAACAGTTTATAGAAAATCTCTTTAAAAAATGCTGTTTAAATGAATAATAATAATAATAATAATAATAATAATAATAAATAATAATAATAATAATAATAATGATAATGATGATGTTGATGATAATGATGATAATGATGATGATGAATATTAAGGCTGAAATAAGGATGATAATGTTGATAATAATAATTAAGGTTATTATAATTGTAATGATATGATTACTTCTTTATTCATACAGGAGTACAGATGGACTATATAAGGGGTCAGGGATACGACGGGGCCTCAAATATGTCCGGGTTATATAGAGGTGTCCAAGCCAGGATCCGCCAACAATATCCTGAGGCAGTTTATACCCATTGCAAGGCCCATTGCTTGAACTTAGCAATTGTCCACGCATCCAACTGCACGTATGTTAGAAATATGATGGCCACGGTGCAGACAGTAGCGTTTGCTTTTAACATGTCCGCAAAACGTTTGCTAAATTTTCAAGAAACTCTCGGATGTGACCCACCAGCCGTGAAGAAATGGAAGAGCGACAGAAGCTTCAGTCGTTATGTGAGACACGTTGGGCAGCTAGGGCCGATGCTCTTCACACGTTTTTATGCTCATACAGGTATCACTGTGTTTGATACATTCAATAGAAGCATAAATTATGAATTCTTTGCCGAGATGCTTTAATGACAAATGTCTTACATTAAACACATATCTATTGAAATAAAACATGTGTGTATTAAATGATGAAATATTTACGCATTTAATTATTTTATATATATTTATATATGTTTGATTCAAATTCAATTTTGTTTAAGAACTGTAGTAACATCACTGGAGGACCTGGGTGCGAAATGGCGACACGAAGGCAGCTGCATATAGTCTATCCGTGCTAAAGTTTGATTTTATAATCACCCTTGTAACAGCGGAGCATGTTCTTGCTGCACTTGTTGGACTATCAACCATGCTACAGCAGAAAGCCTGTTGACCTCTTAAGAGCTGCCACAGAAACTAGAGTGGTGATTGCTACATTGAAGGCAAGTTGGTCATTTTATTCATATTCTTAATGATACAAGAAATTTAAGTGACACGATCTATAAATAGAAATGCTTTCTTTCTTTATACTGTATGAGATCTACATAGCTCACATGTACACCTATGTTCACAAATACAGCAAGAACTTTATGAAGTCAAATGTTTTTATCAGAACGGATTATATTTTCTTATGATAAAGTAGACTCATTTACATGTGAAGGTGTAGATATAGTCATGAGGATTGATTTTTTATGTCCCACTTTGTATTACATAAAGGATATACCGGTATATGTTTGTTTTGCACAAACCTGAGTGAACACCAGATATGCAATATTTTCACGAGTCGCGTAACCACGAGTGAAAATAGAATACGCTGGTGTTCCCGAATGAAATATATTTCAATCTAATAAAACAAATAATCATGCTTTTGTAAAATAGCTCTGTTAAATTTCTCTAAGTTTTTTTAAATTTTTAACATGATGTATGATGACATCAACTTTCTTTTCCTTTATTTAGGCAAAATGTATATGTATGACGGCATTTTTTGCCAGTTATTCCATTTACTCATGATATTCTTTTCATCTGCATTCAGGTCTTGTCCGGCTACAGTGAAAATTATATTTGTGGTTTATGTTCCCATAATCATCTGATATATTACAGTAAACCTCTGGACAGCATGGAATAAATATGAATCAAACGTAATTTACTTTAACGGTGTTAAAACCGTAATTAGGTACAGCAAAGACTTGTTACTTGTATGGAGAATATTTCAGGTTAGGTAGTTTGCACTGAGCCTCAACAGAACGATCAATATTTTATAAACGCTCTAGATATCTTTCTTATAGACATAATTGTGACGCTTTGATATTTTCGAATTATCTTACAGAATGAAAGGGCGACACTGCTGTTTGGGATTCTTTGTACCAGAAAGCTGTGGATCTTGCTTCGGATGTAGGAGTCGATCCCTGCATTCCAAGAAACGTAGGACGTCAGAGAAATCGCCCAAATGGCCCAAGTGATACATCATCGCAATTCTGGAAAATTAATATGTATTACCCTTTCTTGACGCATCTGTTAACAGAGCTGGAGAATCGCCTTTACAAGCAAATCCTAGATACAACGCACAAAAACAATCCCAAGTAGGTCAAAATTGGGTTTTTTTAAATTTAAAAATTTTTCATAAATTTTTGATAGAAACCCAAAAAAAACATTATTTTATAGCATTTTTTTTATTAAACTATTCGGCCTTTTTGCTATTACGCTGAGAATTTAAAAATTTCAATATAGACTTTTGAAAAAGTGAATTTTTTTTCAACTTCTTTGGTATAAAATACATATTCATTAAAACTTTAAAAACACAACTTTAAAAAGTAGAAAAAAAAATCAATTTTCAATTTACCGATTCTTTGACACGACGCTTCGTCAAACATTTAAAACGTCCCGTGCAAAAACGCTTTCAAACAAACGATTTTTAAAGTTATAGTTAACATTGCGGTGAAACGTTTAACTTTTTTAGAGAAATAATGACATTTGAATCAAGTACCGAAGCTTATCAGGGCCCCCACGTAAGTACAAGTTTCACGTCACGTCAACTTGTTTCTTCTTGTTTTGACCAAAAACATTCCATGAAGTGAAGACGTTATATGATAAATACGTAATACGTTTAAGTTTTTAATCATTCCCAAAAAAACTTTTGTTGAATTACCTGAGCTATTTGTCAATGCGAGTAAACGTCATTGCGTCTTACTAAATATTTCAGCAAAGTCGTGAAATCACGAAGTTTCGACAGGATTTTTGCCGGAGAGCATATCGAGAAAAGTTCAGTTGCAATGCCTTAAATCTTCTCATCTTTGTCAGTAAATTTTATTGAGACATTCGAAAACATCTTATCAATGCGAATAAAAAAAAGTTAACTTAGCGTAAAACATCTTATCAACTGTAGGCCCTGATAAGCTTCCGTACCATTAACAAGTTAATTTACAAAATTTTTGGAATCATGAAAATTGAATTAAGCGGTCACCAAAACAAGTTCGGTCACAGTGTAAATGATATACTGTTGGTGATGTGGGTTTTAATTCACCAATAAAACCCAGTATCTCTCCAGTTAGCATTTTAATAGAAACTATTGTATGAAATTGGGCATTTTATATGTTTCGTTGTGTGAACAGTACTGAGTGATGCTGAGAGAAATTGTATGTCGACATATATTTTGACAAATACTTAATCACATTATATTGTAGCTTTCATGATAATTTGTAAACATGTTTAAATCAACTTTATTCTTGATTACTAAGACATGTACTGCAGATATGAAAATGCTCATTGAATCCATTACTACTACATATATAACGAGGAAATCTTCTTTTAACATTATTTCATTTAAAGAATTGATTCTTTGCTTAAATTGTAATATTGAAATTATCGATTATTTTATAGGTTTCAAAGTCTGGTCTTCCTGTATCACAGTGCCGAGAACTATACAGGGGTCTACAGACATGCTTGGATGTTGACGAAGATACATTCCTCCGTGAATGTGTCTTGTGGAGGACGTGGTGGACTGATCCAACACTAGCTGCCCAACGAGAAACGACTCCAGAAAACTTAACGGAGTCATTAAAAGTTACAAGTGAAGCATTGTATCCAAATATCAGGAAATGCTTGGCACTTCTTATAGTAGTGCCGGTCTCTACCGCTACTGCAGAGAGATCGTTCTCTACAATGCGTAGAGTTAAATCATACCTCAAGTCAACCATGACGACTGAGAGGCTGTCCGGCTTGGGACTTCTGAACATTTACCAGGAAAAGAAGCTTGATGCTGAACGTATTGTCGATATTTTTGCGGCTAAAAAAGAAATAAGACTGGCTTTGATATTTAAAGTGTAGATTATAACAGAGATGTAAATGAATAAATAAATAAATAAAAACATAAAAATTATAATAAGAAAGAATGAATGAATAAATATATAGTAAATAGTAATGAAGAAGGAATAAAATCTAATCGTTTGTTGTAATTTTGTTGTAATACGTTTAATACTTTTTTATTATATTGGTTAAGTTTTAGTCAGGGAAAGACATTTGAGAAGCTATTTTATGGCATTTCAGCCTTTTAAAATGATGCTTAATCAAATTTTTTCGGGGGCCTCCGGCCCCCTGAACCCCTGGCCAGGGCTTTGCCCTGGACCCACCGGGGGCCCTAGCGGCCCCCAGGCCCCCAACTTTTATGGGCGTATTCTTCAAATACCTCCAGGTACGCCCCTGAAATCTATATCTAATGAAATATTTTTATCAATTCTATCAACAGTAAAATTATGTCGGTCCATTATTAAATGGTTGATTCCCAAAAAAGTTGTAAAAAAAATGTTTCTGTTATTTAATACACATGAATAATGTATGTAAACAGAATAAAATGTTCTGGAACAAAATACTATTTTGCTATTTTAAATAGGGTTTAATCCATTGGCTTTAAGGCAATTTATTGCCATTTTTATTTCATACAAACATCTTGGAAAAATGCGTTTTTAAAATCCAAACAATAATTTTTTGCATCAGCTATATAGCTTTATACACTTTAACATCACTCTCCTAAGGCAGTGTTTATTGTCTATCAATTATATCAGTGTTTAATACAAGGAATTCACTTAATTTTATGGACATAAAATTTCGTGGTTTTGTCAAAAAGAATATTTTTGTGGGTACCTAAATTCATGGACTGTTTATTTTCCCAGAAGGTAAAATGTAAAATTTAATAATGTGATGCAAAATTATTTTACAGCAGAGGAAATAAAATTTTGTTGGATTTAAATTTGTGGACTAACCTATCTTCGAAATTAACAAAAATTAGTGCCCCACAAATAATAATGATTTTGCTGTACATTGACCAGTCACTCTGCCACTGGGCCATGTATATTATCCCTCAGTCGAGGCTATGTTTATTGTCCCCTAATAATGTTGAGAAATGTCATGTGAGGAAGCTTATCACCTAATACTTTTGAAAGTCAGGGGTTAAAACAAAGTGCCACCTATTGCCTGATGTTACAGTAGAGTCTTAGTTCTTCCTTCAATTGACAAAGGAAAAGTTCTCAGAAGAGAGTGATGATTCACTATGACTTGATTGACTACTAAATCATATGACTAATACTGTCAAAGTGGTTAAGATAGCGACGCAGAGATATTGACGAATTTCGCGAATTGACGAAAATCGCTAATGTTTCAACCAACATGCCATTAAATTCTACTTTTGCAGGATTCACTAATATTTCCTCATGTGAAATATCTGTAATTTTAAATTTGCTAACTTTTTCAACACACAGAAAAATCCACTTATACAGTACTCTATGTAAATTATGATAATGTTATAGTTGATATTTAACATTGCACTTATACAGTACTCTATGTAAATTATGATAATGTTATAATTAATATTTAACATTTCCAGGTTTTAATAGATCTTACATCAGCATGTTTGACAGATGAACCATATTGGTATCAGCTCAGTAACCATGACAACACAAGTCTACCACTTCCTAGTTCTTCTCCAAGAAATGTAAGTATATTATAATATATCTGGTTACCATGCCAATAGTGAATTACCCACTTAATGTAGTTTAGTATTTTTGAAGAAATTTATGTGCATGTGTAATTTATTAGATTTGACTATACCTGTATATTTATATTGCTTTTTTAACTGCATTGCATATGACATACATGGTCCTTTTAGATAATTAATTCTAGTATTTTATTGTATTAAAAATTGAATACACAGTGATTATTTCCCCCAATATTTTACAGCCAAATGAAGGCTGTATGCTGTTGCCCAAAATAGGTTTAACTTCCCCTGAAAATGCTATATTTTCCCCTAAAAATGCTCTATTTCCCCTGAATATGCTATATTTCCCCCCCTGAAAATGCTATATTTTCTCCTTAAAATGCTATATTTTCCCCTGTAAATGCTCTATTTCCCCCCTGTAAAATTTAATGCTATATTTCCCCCTCTGTAAATGCTATATTTCTCCCTGAAAATGCTATATCCCCCCCCCTGAAAATGCTATAGTTTCTCCTAAAAATGCTATATTTTCCCCTGTAAAAATGCTCTATTTTCCCCTGTAAATGCCCTATTTTCCCCTGAAAATGCTATATTTCCACCTGAAAATGCTATATTTTCCCCCTGAAAAGGCTACATTTCCCCTGAAATGCTACATTTTCCCCTGAAAATGCTATATTTTCCCTTGAAAATGCTATATTTTCCCTTGAAATTCAATGCCCTGTGCATATTCTTCACCGGAACCATGACTTAACAGCAGCTGAGTCATATCTGCTAGTTGATTGAAAGCTGTCCCTATAGATAGCCTCTAGGCCTATGTTATGTACCATGCATGTCCCAGCATTTCGAAAAACCTAGGTGGAGTCCCTTTAACAGCTACTGGCCTTTTAAAACTCTCATAAAACCTTGTATATATTTACAAAGATTTGAGTGCGCAGGATGAGATACAAACTGTTGATAACTGATGCGTACTTAACACCCATTACCCTGTATATTAATAAATGCTGCATTAACATTACATAATTTTACTATTATGCATTTCAGAAAACGAGTAAAGACCCATATGATGTACGGCATAGGCAACAAATGTCACCACCTCACGTAGGACGGGGTGTTAGTGATAGCGACGTATCCGAGATTGATGACAGTATCGGTGTCGTGGGTGGTGAGTCGACTTTATTGATGCTTATACATATTTGTAAACATTAATGCAAGCAATAAAAGGTATCGTCAAAACGCGATTTTTTTGTGGTATGACAAATATGTTAGTGTCACCATTAAACCCAGACAAATAAATGCAAAATGATTTAACGCTTAATACTGAATTTGTATAATGGGCTTTCCCAGCTTTGATTTTGGATCAGTCCATTCAAAGATTTATGGATTTCAATATTATAATACAGTCGAGACTGTCGTGTGACTGCCCAAGGGACCGTTAGAAAAAGGTCAAATATGATAGGGAGTCTCGTATTAATACAGTCCCAAAGAAAATTGACATTTTAAAAACCATCTATATACCATTGTGACTTAACATACATGCATGGAATAATATCCAACCAATTGCAATGAAACATATATTAAGTACTTTAAATATTTGATGTAAACAAAATAAGAAAATTTGATAAAATCACATGTATACCATATAAAATTAGATTGTCATTTTGTATAAAATTTATATTTAATCATTATGGTACAAAATAAACATTCAAATCCTCAAAATAAATAACATACTTTAAACAAGATATTCGTATCCAAAGTTTTTTTCTCTTTAAATGAAAGGGCGGGTTATCAACATTTTTTCCGTAGAATTCATACTTCTTAAAAAAGGTGAAGTAAAAAAAATTTGCCTAAAAATATGTCCCATAGGCGTGGTTTTGTCACAAAGAACATTTTCAGGGGTATTTAAATTCATGGACAGTTAATTTTCAAAAAGTTAAAATGTAAATAATGTGATGCAAAATAATTGTTGGAAATTTCGTTGGATCCTAAATTCATAGATTGACCTATCCACGAAAACCACAAAAATGAGTCCACAATTAACGATGATTTTGCAGTGTAACTGATAAATGGTTATGAATAATTGCTCTAGCTCATAATATGATCCCTCCAAATAAAGGCAAAATGTGTACAAAGGTCATTATTAGCCTTTACTGTAGTTGTATTTTGGAATAAGTATGGGTCAAATTTGATTCGATTTTATATTTTATGTAGTAACTGTTGTTAGCAGTTCAAAAACTTGAATGGTAGAAGACCTTTTAAAGGATTCCAATCCATTGAATTTATATATAATAAAAGTATGCAAGGATAAACTGACAAAATGTATCTCAATTTAAGATAGAATCCAAAATAATGCATGCAGTGGCAAATTGTTTTTACACAGTAATTTTTGAAATATAAATTGCCTTAGATGCGTTTTGACACACCTCTATATTCAACAATAAGATAAAAGCATCATAGAAAATCATCTTTGTTTAACATATTCAATTGTAGGTTTAACAAGAGATGTAGATTCTAGCAGAAGAGGGAGGTTACCTAGTACAGCAAATGAGAAACTCGATGTCCCGGACAGAGGTCGCAGATCTAAATCTCCTGCCGCAGATTCCAGGGATCGGCAAAGAAATAGGTCAAGGTCACCAGCTCCGGATAGAGGTCAGAGGTCAAGATCACCTGCTCCAGACCAAGGTCATAGGTCAAGGTCACCTGCTCCAGACAGAGGTCATGGTCACATGAGGTCAAGGTCACCTTCCTCACATCACCGAGTGCCTGATACTGTAGCTCGCTCATTGTCACCCACAGATCTCAGGTGAGAACATTTATATACTGTATTGCAGACATTCTTTGTTTAATGCTATTGTTATCTGAAGAACTATGTCCCTTTGTTTTTATTTTTAGCTTGACTATATGAAGAATTAGGAGGGATTTTGTACTCACCCTGGCATCGGGGGGTATCACACTTCTGCAAAGTTTTTTTGCATGTCAGTTAAAAATGTGTCTCTAAAACTTCTGAAGGGAAAGAGCTAAAACTTCACATGCTTATTTGAGAGCTTTATAAGGAGGTCACTATGTAATACCCGTAACTCTAACTGGAATTTTGAAAGTATTATGGCCCTTTTTGCACTTAGATATTTCTACATTATCCAGACTCCATTATCCAGACTCCTGCAAATTTTTTACCATCAAGGACTGAGAATTGTCAAGCATGCAGTCCTACTGACAGCTCTTGTTTTGACATATATATAAAAATAATCTTGTTTAGTTATGATATTCTGTTGTTGATGATTTGGATTGTTGAGTTGGCTGATTTTTTGTAAACCAGGTTTTCAATTTTGAAAATCCTTGTCCAAGATTTGTTAAAAAATTCACTAAAATTGCCATAACTTTATTGTAAATGGACATATATGATCCAAATTTCTATTAAAACACATATCTAATATTTATTTGGACACAACATCATGTTGGCCAAGGTCATCATACTACCATAAGTTAATATGACCTTGAAATTGAATCCTTAATGACCTTGACCTTCAAGGTTATATTTTGAAAATACATGAAATTGCAATAACTTTGCTATTTATTGATGGATTCGGTTCATATTTGGACAAAACAACATTTAGGGCAAAATCATTTTACCAAGCTTAGTGATTAAAAAATACTTGGATTTGGACGTTTGAATAACCTTCATACCATAAAGGACCTTTGGTAATGAGAAAAAGGCGGGTGTTGAAAACCTGGTTTGTTAATTGTAGTGGCATTGCCATGTTTTTTGCTTTCTATAATGGCGACACTGTGTGACATGACTGATATGACTGATCTCATATTACAGCAGCAGACATTCCTCAACCAGTACGCCTGTACGGATGCCGGGTATTTCACCAACCAGTACACCATCACCAAAGAAACGCCAGCTTCCAGCAATACCTGTCGAGGCTCAGAGAGCCAGCAGGGACCGAGGTATTATAACGGAATTCATAGTTTTGTTGTTACTACATAGGATTTATACCGCCTCCGTGGTCAAGGGGTTAGAGTCGATGACTTCTAATCTAGTTATCTCTCTGGCTTGGGTTCGATCCCTGGGAGATGCTTTGGTAGTTTAGCACGGAGGAAGGTAGTCTAGTACTGGTGTAACTCGCCAGGAACGATGGTTAGGAAACTACCCGCCTATATGATTGAAATACTGTTGGGAAAAGGCGTAAAATGAAACAAACAAACAAACAGGATTTATTGCATTGCTTGTATTACTAAAGTGATGTTAGACGTACATATCCCTGCATATACACGTTTATCAATAAGTCAAGGTGCAGGAGTGTAATAAAGC
This sequence comes from Ruditapes philippinarum, assembly GCF_026571515.1. Lineage (NCBI taxonomy): Eukaryota > Metazoa > Mollusca > Bivalvia > Venerida > Veneridae > Ruditapes > Ruditapes philippinarum. Next base: position 14,323 of record NW_026858105.1, read on the forward strand.
CATTTTATAAAAACAATATTACACTAGTGTAACACTTTGATGTGACGTCATTTGCGCTATTATATACAAACTTAGTGTTAAACTATAGGCCCATTCAATGAAAAATAACTCTATTTAACTGTAAACTGTTCTAATAAATAGAATATTATATTCATGTAGATTCAATACTTTATTTATTGAACTTGTTGCATAAAACAAAATTATACTCACCAGAGGCTCGCATAATATATTTTTACTCAACTCATTCAATAAATTCAATACTATATCTACACCCATTCATTATTCTCTATATGTTATATTGGTCAAGTAGTTTTGTGGGCCTAAACTCCTAAAATTCAGTATGTAATACAAATACAGCAGCTATTTATTGTTCAGAAGCTGACAAAATCAAAAAAACTTTTAAAATTAGAAAAAATTAAAATTAAAAAAAAAAACTTTAGTGAAAATTATTAAAATATTAGAATTTGTGCAGTGCAAAAAGATTATGAAAATATTTTTCTTTCTGCCGCAGTAACGCAAGAATTAGAGGAGCGAGCGAGAATGATGAAACAGAGAATAATTCGTCAGGCGGAGGGTACGAGCATGCCTCATTCTGATAGTGAAGGTTACCGCCAGAGTCGACACAGTCAGGAAAACAGGTCAAGGTCACGTGACCGAGCATTTGATAGGGAATATGACTTCAGACTGGGACGTGATTTTGGAGGGGGCGGCTACCACCATAGAAGAAGACGAGGTAAGTTGAGATATGACCAGAACGAAACAAAGACCTTAATAGCATATATATATACATTGTAGTTAACATGTTGTTAAAAGTTTACCAATTTTTGCCGTTAGCTTACTTAAATACTTGGTGATCAAATGTCTGCCCATCTGTTCTTGGTTTAAACATATTTATTTAAGCTCGATTGCGAAACAAGTTCTTGCAACTTATATTAATCACTTTCGAGTCCTCTTCCTGGAACCAACCAGTACTGGTGTCATATGAAGAAACATATGGTCGTGACCCGAGTAGGGCTCCAACCTATGATCTCTGGGTTGATAAGCAGACACCATAACCACTAGGCCACCACTCCGCTCTATTCTTGACAATTTATATCTGCATAGTAACTTTTAAAAGACATTAACGATGTATTTAAGTATATAATATCAAAACACAGGTTAAGATTTATTTTTGTTACAGTTCTCTAATTTATGATATAATTGTGCGCCTTTATGTTAAATTGCCTTTAGATAAATTCAAACAATGTCATAATTTACACATCTCTTAAATTGTTTTCATTTTGTATGAAAATTTAATCTATAAGATATATACCGAAAATTCATATTTAACGCCCCTGGGGGCTAAACAATTTCCGGGGTGGGATTGTGGTCGGGGGCGTTTATAAGAATACAGTTTTTCGTAAATCCAAAATTCATTGTAAATACATTTGGTGTTGAACAAGTTTTCATAATAATGTTAAAATGTTTTAAAGTTTATTATGATACATTTTTGTGGTTTTTTTTTTTCTATAAAATAAAATGGATTCTAACAGATTTGAATAAAAAAATGGATTTACTCTTTCTGAACTTTTTCAGTTCAGCACTGAAGAGTAGATTGAAACCCTGTGGAGTTGGGGGGGGGGTCTTTATTAAGGGAGGGGCTTTTAATAGAATGTTTATGGTATACTAAAATTGAATGTGTCACAAAATTGTTTCAGAGTTTGGGATGGATGATGATGCACAGAGTGACGCCTCCGAGACTAGCGATATGTCTGAAGTGTCAAAGGTCAGCACGATCAGTCTAAGGTCAACGCAGTCTGAAAGGCCGCGGAAATTCAGGTGCGTTTAAAGTGAATTATTTAAGATAACCTTGATAATAGGAGTGATAATTTCAGGATAATGTCACAGGGGGAGATAAATGTGTAGCCTGATTGGGATTTTAACTTTAGTGACCCTGTTTGGAAGCTATACCAACTGAGGTTTTCAGCTATATGGTCACTTACACATTTGCTCCAAGATTATTCTTAGGCTTTGAAACCAGAATGAAGGCTTTGAAACCAGAATGAAAAAAAAAAAATTAAAAGAAAATTAAAGAAATTAAGATATTTAATTGAAGAATTGATTATTTTTGTCCAAAATTTGTCTTGTACACAGATTTTAAAGTTATTATAATTATAAAATGTACGTACATGTTGCTAATTATAGCATGATTTTTCTATTATGACAGTGAGTTTACCTCTAGGATGGAAAGCCGAAGTACACCTATGCCTGCACGTCGTGCACCTCCACGTAGTTCTAGTAATGATAGTACTGGATTTGAAAAAACTGACGGTAGCCAATCAGATTCTGCGGTTTCCAGTAGTATAACTGAGGGGCGGAGCAAGCGTAGGCCGAGCCTTAGTCATAAAATGGCGTCATTTGTAGGACTTAGAAGGAGGAGTAGCAGTGCTAATCAGCTAGGTACGACTTATTGTACAGGGCAGTGTTTCATAGAAAGTCCTAAGTGTATCTGAAGTCCTAGGTCATATACTTTAGGACTTAAACTTAAGTTGTTACAGTAAATGTATTTATCTCAAAGACTTATCAGACTATAATTAAATTCATTTTCATGAGAAAAGTTCAGAAATGTAATGAGAGACTCTTTTTATTATAAGCATTCAAGGTGACCTGCTATTCTGGTGCACGTCAGATCCTAATGCTAATTTGGAGCTGATTTTAATCTAATGAACTTGCGATGACTTGTTATAATAGCAAATGTTATTTTGTTGTACAGATGGGAGAAAGAGAAGTTCATTTCAGCGATGTGAGGAGGTAATACCAGGTGTTGAAGGTCCTGGACATATGTACAAGCAAGGCAGTAGGGAATCAACTGATGGCAGCATCAGTAGTGACTCCGGTAGTGTGTAAGTACAACCCACTCCTGACCCTCCACCCGAAAGTTATATTTGTATTTGGCATATTTTCCATCTCTTTAACCCAAAATGTAGTTGGTCTTTTCGCCATTTACAGTAGTGGCAAAAATATGAACAATAATTTCATCAAAATTAATAGTATAACAGACTTGTTTGAAGAGTATCCAAGGGATTTCACTCTTATATAGAAGGCTACAACTAGTGTTATTAATTTTGGGTATAGTTATAGGCTCAAATTTGAAATGACATTATGCACATTTTTTAAAGCTGTCAAATTGATTATGTTTTAATGGTAAGATATGAAATTGAACACAATTATGGCAAAATGTAAAGTTATTTTTAGTTGACCAGATGGGCATATTGTCGCTTTAAGTTCTGCAAAAATATCCCAAAGTTTTGTATATATATTCACATTAGATGTGAAAATTTGAATGCTTTATTTATATATTGGCTTATATGAACATATTGGCTTAAGTATCAACATATTAGCTTATATGTACAGTCATATTGGGTTATATGTACATATTGGCTAGTATTAACATATTGACTTTTATGTTCATATTGGGTTATATGTACATATTGGCTAAAATATCAACATGTAAGGTTATGTTTACATATTGGCTAGTATCAACATATATTGGTTTGTTTTCATGTTTGTTCATGTGCTTCATTTAGATTATGGTTACCTCCTGGAATGAGACTTGGTTCTGAGGGACAGTTTGGTGACTTTGTAGAGGGATTGGGCCCGGCTCAATTGGTAGGCAGACAGGTACTCGGCTCAGCATGTCTAGGAGAGATTCAGCTAGGCCTGTATGACAGGAAAGGTCATTTAGAGGTCGAAGTTATACGAGCTAGAGGCTTACTGGCGAAAGCAGGCGCTAAAATACTTCCAGGTTTGCTTTCTGAATAAATACGTCATTTACAAATTTTCTATGCCTGTTGCTATACAATTTTTTCTTTGTCTGTGATACAATATTTCCTTTGCTAGTAATGGAATACTCATTTAGTTTAGTTTATACAAATTTATTTTAGTTTGATTGTGTTGGAAGCTATAAGCTTATAGAAATGTTCTTGAATCCTTTCCTGGAACCAACTAGTACTAAATAAAGAGTATAAACTTTCTTGCTCACAGAAACAATGGCTTGCCCCTTATAAGGTTTGAACCCATGCTGCCAGTATTCCCTAGATTACTAGTCTGACAAGTAATATATAATATATTTAAATAACAAATGGTCCTTATTTTTAGATTATGGCATTGTTTAATTATGTCATCTTTTTAAAGGCATCAGTTTTGACTCCTTAATGAGCAAAATGGCTCTTTAAGAACAAAAATGGCTCTTAACTCTTTAAGGACCAAAGTGGCTCTTAGCTCTTTAAGGACCAAAATTTCTCCTCAAGGACCAAAGTGTCTCTTAGCTCTTTGAGGACCAAAGTGGCTCTTAGCTCTTGAAGGACCTAAATGGCTCTTAGCTCTTTAAGGACCAAAATTTCTCCTCAAGGACCAAAGTGGCTCTTAGCTCTTTGAGGACCAAAGTGGCTCTTAGCTCTTGAAGGACCTAAATGGCTCTTAGCTCTTTAAGGACCAAAATTGCTCCTCAAGGACCAAAGTGTCTCTTAGCTCTTTGAGGACCAAAGTGGCTCTTAGCTCTTGAAGGACCTAAATGGCTCTTAGCTCTTTAAGGACCAAAATTGCTCCTGTGTCTCTTAGCTCTTTAAGGACCAAAATGGCTCTCAGCTCTTTAAGGACCAAAATGGCTCTCAGCTCTTTAAGGACCAAAATGGCTCTCAGCTCTTTAAGGACCAAAATGGCTCTCAGCTCTTTAAGGACCAAAATGGCTCTTAGCTCTTTAAGGACCAAAATTTCTCCTCAAGGACCAAAGTGTCTCTTAGCTCTTTGAGGACCAAAATGGCTCTTAGCTCTTTAAGGACCTAAATTGCTCCTCAAGGACCAAAGTGGCTCTTAGCTCTTTAAGGACCAAATTGGATTGTAAATGACTAAAATGGCTCTTAATGACAAAAATGCTTTGCAAGGACCAATTATGGTTCTGCAATGACCAAAAATGGCTCTAAAATGACCAAAATGACGCCTCAAGGACCAATTATGGCTCTGCAATGACCAAAATGGCTCTTAACTGACCAAAATGGCTCTTCACAGTCTTTATTATTGGCTCCGGATTTTTTTTACGTCAGCAATAATATTTCTTTTGTTTTATTATTTTAGCACCATACGTCAAGGTGTACCTGATTGAAGGGAAACATTGTATTGAGAAACAAAAGACAACCGTAGCTCGTAGAACGTTAGACCCTCTTTATCAACAACAACTTATGTTTACAGAACCGTACACGGGCAAGATTTTACAGGTAAATACTTGACCTACATTATGTTTACAGAACCGTACACTGGCAAGATTTTACAGGTAAATACTTGACCTACATTTTATTTTCACAGGTTGTCCTTAAAGTGACAGCACCATTACATTTGATGCCCTTTATTTAGATGCAATTAAAGTTTTACTGACCTTAGACTTACGGCCCTTGGTTACATGTTTGTATTTTTGGCTTGAAAAAAGCACAGCTATATTACAGTCGAGACTGTCATATGTGACTTTCCAAGGGATCTTGAGAAAAAGGTCACATATGACAGGGAGTCTCTTAATACAGTCTCATAGAAAATTAAAATTTAAATACCATCTATCTGTCTATATATCATTGTGACTTAGCATATATATACTGTATAACTGTGTGAAGGAATAATATCTAACCAATTGCAAATACACATAGGTACAAATGTACTTTAAATATTTGATGTAAATAAAATAAAGAATCCCTGTAAAGCAAATATAATAGTATGTATATCATAAAAAATTTAATTTTATTTTTTGTATTAGTTTAATATTGAATCATTATGGTACAAAATAAACTTGAATTTGATGCATTCAAATCCTTAAAATAAATATCATACTTTTAAAAACATATCCATATTAGTCTGGTATCAACATTTTTCCGTATTATCCATGCAGCCATAGAAAGGTAAAATAAAAAAAATTCTGCCTTAAAAAATCTTCCGTTGGCACTCCATAATTTTTTAAACACAAGTCTTAATCCAGTTTACTCAGTTCATTATGTTCATTACACCTGTGACCTCAATTTGTTAACACACATCGATTGCATCAGACGCTACGGACACTCCAGACGCTACGTCACTTGACACCTGCATATATACATGTAATCAGAGGTGTGTAGAGTTTGTTTGAAGAGTACTGACTACTGGATTATAATTGGACTTAATTATTTTGTCTCTCTGGGTGTTAAAACAGGTATTATTTATCCGATTAACGGACAATTAAAAGGTGTGAAAGTCGTTTTAATCAGACAAAGCAATGCATTGGGACCAGATAATTAGGGTCGCTTGTCACATAAGACAGGGAGTCGTTTAATTCAGACCATTTATATAGGAAAATACGTTGGGAGGACTGAAACAAGGTCGGATAAGACAGGGAGTCGTTGAAATCAGGGGGTCGCTAAGGCAGTCTCGACTGTATATACAACAGATATGAAGTTCCAAAAATAGACGATAGTCAGATTCAGACCCACAATCCTTTGCGCACGACAGTGATAATTGGGTTTTCCCTCCAGTCTCCGATTTTAGCGCTGTCGTTCAACTTCGGCGATATCAGTCAATTATACATAGCCGACATGGATTTTCATCAGAGACATATTTGTATTGAAAATTGTGTACTGAACGTTATACGATAAACAACTTTTGCTTCTTCTATAAGCAGAAAATGCTTCATCTTTATTGTCAGTGTACCTCCGGGAATTCAATATGGCAGTATTTTGGCTACTTTTACCGCGGATGCATCAAATCTCGGAAAATCCCGCCACATATGAAAACTTACGTGAACACAATTCCGCAGATACTGAATTTATAACTGTGTGAAGTCACAGTTTCTTCTCCATGTTATTTAGCTCCATGAAAAATATATATATAATTGTTTATTTGTCTTCTGCTTAATTAGTTATGATGTCAAATTTTTCTTTTGATTTCAGTTAACTGTGTGGGGCGACTACGGTAGAATGGATCGTAAAGTATTTATGGGCGTGGCTCAGATAATGCTGGATCAACTTGACCTGTCAAACATCGTAATCGGCTGGTATAAGTTGTATACTAGTTCTTCCCTCGTCGGCCATCATTCCTCAACTGGTACCCTGACTGCAAGTAGGAAGGGATCCAGCACTTCATTAGACAGTGGATATAATAATAGCACTCGGACCTAGCTAGTGTTCTCTAACCAATAGTAACCAATCTTTTTTTGCAATTTTGTAAGCTCGCATTCAATTTTTCAACAACAAAAATAAATGATGGGCGGTCTGCTTGATTTATTGTGAAACAATATAACAATGTGTTCTTTTTCATGTGAAATAAAACAAGCATTCATCTGACTTGGACAATGTGAATTTATGTGTGAAAGAAAGTCAGTTTTGGTCTGCTTGATTTTTTTAATTTTTTTTTTGAAAAAGAAGAAAATTCCAGAAATTGGGACCAGATGATTTTATGAAGGGTCTGCTTGATATATATTCAAAACAAACAACAGGACCTCGTGATTTTGTGATGAGACCTTTGGATTTATTTTTATTTATTTGTGTTTTTAAATGAAGGTACTATAGTCTTCAAATGTAACAAGTAAAAAAACTTCATGACCTATATAATGTTCAAAATTCTGATATTATAAAATCACCATTTAATTTGATTTGATGTTGTATAGCATAAGATAACAAATGAAAGTAATGAATTGGAAAGCCCTTTTATTCGGGCACTGATTAGATATACGTACATGTATTCACTTGTCGACAAAAAGTTTCTATATAGTGAGTAAGCTTTGATGAAAAATTTTTTTGACTGGCTGTAAAACAGGACATTTCCAGACAACATGTGTCGATCAGCTAATTTATATGAACATTTATTCAAGTAATAGTTAATTATAAAACATATTTTTAAGTATACAAACATAGTGATTTTAATCAGCCTTAAAGCAGCATGCCTCAAGATATTGGCTAATTTTAATGAAAATTTAGAAAATGTATTAAAGCTGCATGCCTCCAGATGAGCCGCAATATATCAAGAAAATCAAACTTGAATAAAATGTCCATTTTTAAGAAACATAAAAAGGTTCAAGACTCAAGTAATACTGTTATGTGCAATTTAAGACTAATTTTGCAATATTTATTACCATATTTCTACTGCGTTACTAACGCAGTAAGAGTTTTTTTTCGCATATGTGGACCTCCATTTGGTAATTTACGTGGCTTTTACCAGCCATTTGCAATGTGTATAATACTTTCTTTGTTCACATCATGATATATTACTTAAATTTAAATAATTTTTCAGAATTTACATGATAATTTGCATAAATCTTGAGGCATGCTGCTTTAAAAAGTAACATATTGTGAAGTGAACAAAAAAATACTTTATACATTACAAGATTGCAAGATTGCGCTTATAACTAATATAAATTACCAAAAAATTGGTCAAAATATGCAATTATAGCCCTCACTGCGTTAGTAACACAGTAGAAATATGGTGACTGATCTTGTTTGGTAAAATATTTTGTCAGTTACTCGGTGAGGTTACAGGTAATAACTGCCTTAAAATAACACACTGCTTCTCGTACTAAAATTATTCATATTTTTCAGCCAACCATTGTCTTCATTATGCACTCTGTAAATGGTTACCATGACTACCGGGATAAATTTTGGCCTAATTCCATAATTCTATTACATATGCACAACTGTGACATTATTATAAAGTTTGTGTTTTATTCTCTCTCACAAAATTGTAAATTTTCATGTTTTTTTTAATCAAATCATTTTAGAAATAAAGGTAATTGACATTTTAGAAATAAAGGTAAATGACAGCAGCTTGGGACCTGGCTGACAGCACTGGTTACATCACACTTTGTTTGTTGAAACACTGCCGCCATAATATAGCTTGAGTGACCATAGTTATGCTTGAGTGACTGTAGATATATTACTGTATAAGTGGATTATTTTCTACAAGTCAAAAAACTAGTGAATTTAAAATTCCAGACATTTCGTGTGAGGAAATATAAGCAAACATGTAGACTGCAAGGGTAGCATTGAATGACTGGCTGGTTGATATCTAAGCAAAAGAAAATTTTAGTGATTTTCGTCAATTGGCTAAATTCGCCATTATTCCACTTTGCCAACTTAACCATTTGGACAATATGTGACCAAAATTCATAGACATTTTTTACAGAGAAAAACACTTCACAATCAGTTTTACAAATTGTTCCTTTTATGTGTTTTTCTATGTTCTATACAATAAGCATAATATTAAATAATAATAAAAAAAACTTTTAAAAAGTATTAAAATTAAAGTGGAGGAAAATTATATTTTGCTCTGACTGGCAAAGTTTTGCATGTGGTGGCAGTGGTATCATTACCTAAAAGGGAACCATTTGTCTGTCACCACTGTAGGTTTGAATCCGGACAAGGACTTTGGATTCTTACATGTGAGGAGGCTATCCAGCTAGCTTACAGAATGTCGGTTATTCTAATGAGGCGCCCATTCCTGCATGAAATAATGCAGTGAAGGGCACCTGAGGTCTTCCTCCACCAGTAAAGCTGGAAGGTTGCCATTTGACCTATACTGTGTCGGTGTGACATATGACCCAAACAAACAATCTGCAAAGGGGAAGTAACCAGTGTGAGAAGTTTTTTGTAAAATGTTTCACTTAATCACCCTGTGCCACTTACTAGATTATTATTTTTATATCTAAGTACTGTCTGCTATATAAATCACTTGTTCCAGTCAACCATTCAAAGATCTGTGAGACGGATTAGATTTGAAGTCCACCAATGGGACAGGTTTTATTTTAAGATTGGTACCAAACTTTTTTATCATGACATTATTCTAAGAAGAATTAGTTTCCTAGGTTTCAATAAGCTATTGTTAGAATAAATCCAAGCACATATGACAGTTTATTAACTTTACTCAAACTTCTATTTTTCAGTAAAAAAAATTACTAAGTCTATCTCATTAATTTAAAGGGGCCTCTTTAAAAAGGGCCTTTCTAAATGGGGCCTCTCTAAAAGGGACCTATCTAAAGGGCCTCTCTAAAAGGGGACTCTGTGGCTGAGTGGTTCAAGTTGCTGACTTCAAAATTATTTCACTACACTGTATTATCTCTTGAAAGGAAAAGTTTAATTTGAAAATGAACTGAACATTACATAATAAATTTTCCTTAATACTGAGTATAGGCTTGTAAGTTACATAATGTCACATGCAGACAAGCAGAATTCTTATAATTTTCATTTCTTCGAAAATGTCAAAACCCAACTATGGAATTACATGTATTATGATATATTAATAGGATAACACTTTAATTATATATTAAAGGCCCATTAAACCTAAAAATGCTAATATTTTTATTATTCAAAAGCTTATTTTGTTGTACTGATATTCTCATCGAACAAATAGCGAAGCCATATTCTTTGCAATTAGTACTGTTATTATATACAGCTTATACTACGTGTAACTATATATTAGAACGGACAAGTCGGGCCTCCTGGAGTAAACCATTACTGATGTTTTATATTAAGAGTCAAATTTAGCCTTATAGTTTATATTACATGTATGTAGAGAATATAACAAAGCATTTCTGTTTTGCATTATTGTTAAATACACTGTTATGTTTTTCAGTTTTTTAGCTTGTCTGTTTCAAAGAAAAAGTAGCTATTACGATCAATGTGTTAATTATTGTCATAATGCAAAAACTTTAATGTAGACCATAGTATTTAAACATTTAAAAAGGTATATATATGAAACTTTATATACTTTTATATCATGACAAGGGGCATAATTCTGAAAGCTATATTTTTAGAGTTATGCTCCCCTTTTTAAAGATTGTTTTGTTAGTTTTGGTCAAAAGTGGTTAACAGGTGAGCATTTACACCCCATGAGGTGCCCTTGTTATTAAGAATACTGTGTGCAATAATATAGTTTATGTAATATGTTTTGTGTTGTTTGTATTGTAACATATTATTTATTTGATTGTTATAAGTATTTTGTTAAGTTTTTGTATCAGGCATAACACTAGAAGTAGATATTTTATGTCTTTCAAAGTTTTAAAATGTTGACAAAAGATGTTCTGAATGTTGTGTAAATGTCTCTATTATGTTAAATGTACATCATGTATAATTCAAATATGTTGAATGTACAACATGTATTATTCAATTATGTTTAATGTATGGTATGCATCTATGGAGAACCAGTCAAACTACTTGTATACAAGTTTTTGATTGGTTTGTTTCAAACAGCCAACTTGTATACAAGTTTTTGATTGGTTTGTTTTAAACAGCCAACTTGTATACAAGTTTTTGATTGGTCTGTTTCAAACAAACAACTTGTAAACACATTTTTGATTGGTTTGTCTCAAACAGCCAACTTGTAAACAAGTTTTTGATTGGTCTATTTCAAACAGCCACTCAGTTTACAGTTAGGCAATAGAAGTTTTTTCATTTGTATATTTCAAGACTAAGCAGTTCACGTGTTTTGGTCTTACTTTTATGGACTAAATTCGAGACAGCTTCTGAGTGACAGTACATATGACTCTGACTGGTAACAAAATAAATTTTATGAAAATAGTTGGAAATGAATTTTTCTTTGATAATAGTTTGTATTACATTGGACAAAAACATCATGAAATTTTAACGGGTTTAGGTAAACATGATGCCCTGGCCCCATGTTCACAAAGATTTTAGGATCAGGATCAAGATCAGGATCAAATTTAAAATATCTAATATTCTTCATTGTTTATCCTCATAGATCAGATATCTAATATTAATTTGATAAAACTGGATTTGCAATATCAAGTTTAAGAAATTTTAGAATAAATTTATTGTTATTTTTGCAAGATACAGGCATTTTACGGTTGGTCCAAATATTGATCCTGATCTTAAAATTGATCCTTATTTTGATCCGAATATTTTTGTCTTTTGTTTCGTTATTTATTGATTTTATCCCATAATAGTTTGGTTTAATTGCAAACCAGAATTTTTTTACATTTTGAATATTAACCATTTAATTCTAACAAAACATGATTAATTTCAGTACCATAAAACAATGAAAATAAAATCAATGATCACTTAATTGATCCTGATCCTGATCTTTTCTTAGTGAACACGAGGCCTGATGTTAATTTAACTTACATTATAGTCATGTAAGTATTATGTGATAGTTCATCTTGTCCTCCACCAGTCCTGTTGGAATGATCATGGATTTTTAACATATATTTTAAAGTTTTGATTCTGTGAAATAATTATGTAATATACATTTATTTATTGTTACCACTATTTTATTGTTAAACTGTCTATGGGACATAATTATACTGATTCCAATTTAATATTCTCAGAAACGGGTGTTGTTTCCTTTGATCTGTTATATCTGTAAAGTCCATTTAAAAGCTTTTTAGTTAAAAGCTTGCTACCTTTATAGAGGTTTTTTGGTAAGACTGTAGGGAAAATTTACTAAATGATTTTAAGTATGTATTTATGCATAAATATTATATGGGTCTAATGGTGATTGTTATACTAAAGGCCATATGACTGCCAAATGAATTACACTTCTCCAAGAAATTGATTGTATAAATGCCACACACATATATTTTGGATGCTGATTTCGCATATATATCCATGTGACACAAATAATTCACATATATTTGTGTGACATTTACATGAAGCAATGTATGAATGTATCATATATATGTGTGACATTTACATGAAGAAATGTGTGAATTTATCATATATAAGTGTGACATTTACATGAAGACATGTGTGAATTTATCATATATAAGTGTGACATTTACATGAAGAAATGTGTGAATTTATCATATATATATATATACATGATATATGTGTGACATTTACATGAAGAAATGTGTGAATTTATCATATATATATATACATGATATATGTGTGACATTTACATGAAGAAATGTGTGAATTTATCATATATATATACATGATATATGTGTGACATTTACATTAAGAAATGTATGAATGTATCATATATATACATGATATAAGTGTGACATTTACATGAAGAAATGTGTGAATTTATCACTGCCATGTACATGTGGGTATATATTTATGTTACATAAATATATATGACTGGAACATAAATGTAAGCTAGGCTGTTACATTTATGTTTATGTATGTCACACTGTTTATTGTGACATGATTGTATGTCTACCTGTCATAATCTTGAATGTACATCATATAAGATAATATCAAATGGTAGTCTCTTATAGGGTCTATAAGTCGACAGTCTCAAAAATGCCTTGTAATACCAGGTGAATATATGAGTTACTGGCAAATGTATACTTTTAACATCATCATATAAATATATGTGTGGATGTTACATACATATTTATACTACTGCCACATCAATGTATGTGTGGCAGTCATGTGAATGTTTTCAAGTAGGAAGTTCACAAGTATGTATATGATGGTGTGACATGTATATCTGGCAGTCATGTGAATGTTTACAATTGTGAATTTCACATATACATGTATAAAATTATGTTGCTGTGAAATGTATGTGAGGCAGTCATGTGAATGTTTTCAAGTAGAAAGTTCTCATATATGACTGTGACAATTTCTCATATATGACTGTGACATCAATTACAATATGGCTGTTAAATGTGTTATGTGTGTAGGTATTTCATTAATGTTTGTATAGCTATAAAAGTTTGTTTTGGTAGAATGCATCATAAATGTCATAATTTCTGTAAGATCATATGTGTCTGTTTGCTGAATGACAATTTGCCTGTGACATAGGGATCACTCTGTCAGATTGTCACATTGATATTGGTTTTACTGTCACATTGTTATGCTCTTATGTGTCTGTCACATGATTTTCCTGTTTATATTTAAATTTCAACATAGCTTAATCTCATGATATACCTTTGTGTCTTGTTTTGTTTTCCCTGTTTTAGACAATAATATAATTGGCAAAAACCAGAATATTGTTAAATTTATAGAAGTTTACACTTTGGAATTTGTATACATGTATACAATATACATTTGAGCCGTGCCATGACAAAACAAACATAATAGGTTTGCGACCAGCATGGATCTAGACCAGCCTGTGCATCCTCGCAGTCTGATCAGGATCCATGCTGTTCGCTATCAGTTTCTCTACTTGTTATAGGGTTTGTAAGCAAACAGCATGGATCCTGATCGGACTGCGTGGATGCACAGGCTGGTCTGGATCCATACTGGTCGCAAACCCATTATGTTGGTTTTGTAATGGTGTGGCTCATATACTCGACCACTTTCACAAGGCATGTAGCATAATCTGTTATTTTCTGTCTATATACCTTGTACATACTAAGCTTATTTACAAAAATGAAATGTAGATTATTTAAGCTTTGATATAAAAAGTGTATCTAAGCTCATTAACATTAACATTCCATAAAACACATTTATATATATCTAAGGTATGTTATTAGGTATCGACTCTATAATAAAGCTTACATACCTATAGATATTTAGCATATTTAAGCTCTGATATATGATTTTTTTTTTGAGAAATTTTTTATCGCGCTCTGATATATTATGCTTTAAAATTATCTTCTGATATATGATATTTTGCAACTTTGTTGTGTGACATTTTTAAGCTTGAATATAATAATTCTAAGTTTGATATAATATTATGATATTTAGAAACTCACTGTAAATGTTTCTTAACTGTGTTATATTGCATATCTATAGGCTGATATTTGGCATATTTTAGTTCGAATATTTGAAATATTTAAGCTCTGATATATGACATTTTGAAGCTATGATGTAAATTATAAAAGCATATGTATGATGTTAAAGAGCTTTTTTATGAAAACAAAATATACATGTATTTAATCTTCTTGTATGTTAAAGGGACTTCACTGAGGTTTAAAAGCCTAAAAACATAATATTTGAATTTCTTACAATGAGCTGGGAACAGAAATATATGAAAAGATAGCTAAGAAATATACTTTGAAATAAATTGAAAATTATATTTTTATGCTTTTCTTAGCCGGATTTGAGTCAAAAGTGTTTAAACGCTTTTCATTTTGGGTCATTTTTTTACCATTTGAATAATTATTCTGGAAAAACGAAGTGCGCGAATGATCTGAAATTTTGCACAAAGATTAGAGGTCTTAACCTACATCAAATGATACATTTATCTGGAAACAAATATTTTCAGTCCCTTCATGTCAAAAAACTTCAGAGGAGTCCCTTTAAAGAGCTTTTTTTATTAAAACAAAATATACATGTATTTAATCTTCTTGTATGTTAACAAGTGTGTTCGATATCTGAATCATAATGTAGTACTAATGTTATGTCATATTTTGTACTATACATATATACAGCTTGTAGAGCCTCTTGTATTCAAGCAGTAAAGAATGTTATTCTGGCTCCATTTCATTATTTAATTTGTATAACAAATTGTACACGATTTCTGAAACATAGTGTATTCAAGGATACATTAGGTTTCAGTTACACAATTTATGAAAACTAGTGTATTTAATGTGACACAATTAATGAAACCTAGTGTATTTGAGTGTTACACAGTTTCTGAAACCTAGTGTATTTAAATGTTACACAATTAATGAAACCTAGTGTATTCGAGTGTTACACAGTTTCTGAAACCTAGTGTGTTTAAGTGTTACACAATTTCTGAAACCTAGTGTGTTTAAGTGTTACACAATTTCTGAAACCTAGTGTATTCAAGTGTTACAACCATATACACATCATGTATACTTATTGTATAGTTGTAGACTATGTTTGTGTCACAGTAGTTTGTGAAAGAGAATTATAAAACAGTGTGAGAACACATTGTTTAATTAGTAGTCGAGCAGTTTTTTTAACACCTTTTACACACTATTTGTTTGCAATGTCTGTTATGTTTCATATGTCAAGTTTTTTTTAATTGAAAACTTAAAGCATTCTATTATTATACCTGGTTATAATTACATGTAATCCCAAGATACATTATTGTTGTTAACAGTTATATACTTTGTTATATATACATTTGTTGATATTAATGTATAGAATTATTATACAAATTCTGCAAGCATACTTATATATAATATACTATGTGTTTGAATGTGTATAAATATTTTTTTTTTTATTTCTAAAAAAATAATATTCACTGTTAAATGATTTTATTAGTATATGTGATTTTTTTCCAATATCTGTATTTAGTATACATGTTGCGTACAGTAATTCATAATTTTTATTTATGAATAAAGCACTTTCCTGATATAAGTCTGTGTATGTTATCTATTTATTATCCCATGTTTTGTTAATGATGACCTCGTGTTGTCAATAATGAAGTGTTACTAATGAATACTTCAGTGCCTGTAGCGCTTTGATTTTTATTAGTCTCGACCATGTCTGATAAATATCCAGTAAAGTAGGAATGTGCAAATAATAGGTAATTTGTGTTAAAATAACGCCGAAACTGTGCAATTCTATAGCAGCCAGAAACAAGCGAAACTGAAAGTAGACGGACCAAATTGAATAAAGTCAAATGGCGCATATGGCTGCTAAGACATTCTTATTTTAACCAGCGTTATAAATATATTGAGATCATTCATGAGAACCTTGCTTACGTATTGGTGCCGATTTTTGTGTTTCGTCGTTAATATTACATGTTCACTGGGACCAAAAATAACCCAGATATACATCAAAGCCTAGCAACAACATGTATTTGTTTTATATTTTGGTATATTTGAGACATTTGCCGATATATTATCATATAATAAATAAATGGACCAGCTAGGCTCTTAAAAAGTGTCTTAACCACATTTCAACTACTTATTGTAACTCCTTTGAAATTTATCAGTTTGAAAGGGTGAGTAAAAGTCAAGGATTTTATAGGTTCTGAATATTTTGATTCTGTGTGCACAGCATGTATCTTAGACATCAATAGACAATCAATCTTCAAGTTTTCAGCACTAATTATAACCAGTTAACCTGGTAGCCTCTTAACCACACTCAGTAAGTGTTTACTTCAACAGTTACACAAATACAATATACACTCTTCTCTCTCTCCAGTGTGCTGTTATTATCTTATAAATAATAATGATATTCCATAAATCACAAAAAATTAAAAACCATAAGGACAATGTACATGTCTTCTCAACAAAAACACACAATAGTCACATGATCAAACTGGCGAGAAATCAGAACCACTGACCCATAGAAAAACACTGGTCCAAGGGAAACAACTCTCTTAATGACAAATAATAAAGAATGACAGATTGTGTCCCTGTTACACTTATTTCAGTATTATATGACACGAGTTGTTTGGTAAATGTCTTTGGTATATCAGCGTCTTTCAGATAGAAATCTATTTGAAAGACCCTGTGTATACCAAATATTTAAAAACTGAAACAGTGAATTCGTTTTTGTACAAATAAATACCGACGAAACACAAAAGCTGCCTTCAATACAGTAGCCATGTCGACATTATCACAAATGATCTTGAAAAGTAAACATATTTAATGTTAAGCAGCCATTAATTTTGACCTTATTCATTTCTTTCAAAAGTCACGGACACAGGACTTAAGGTGAAGCCCCTATAAGTTTCTTTTTATTTAAATCTCTTCACAGAAAGAACAGTTTTGTTTAATCCCTGTTTCTGAAAGAAAGAAAGAAAGAAAGAAAGAAAGAAAGAAGGAAAGAAAGAATAGAAATAATAGATGAGAATAGAAAGAAAGAAAAAAAAGAAAGAAAGATTTCTTTATCGGATATGGTACGGGATTCAGGAACAAAAACAAGCACGGCATATAGTCTATCTGCCAGATCATGTGACATACGTGGCTCTGAACAAAATGGCTGCGCCCATGGTGTTTGTCAACATTGTTGTCAACGGATTGTCTGGCCTTAGGCAAGCGGAAAACATTAACAAATAACCATTTACTTTGCAGGTATGTCATATTTTCTACCCTGTTTTAATTCTATACTTCAGTTTAATTTTGTTTTTTTAAGTTTTTGATGGTACATGCAGATACATGTAATTAGTAAAAACATCGTTATGCTTATGATAATTATTAGTTAATTCGTGTAAAATAAAATAACACCTGTGAGAGGACTGTTCAGGACACCTTAAATTCACCAAATTACAACAAATGATTATTTCTGTAATGAATAGTTTGGCATGTTAGGAGTAAACAAAATTTTATTCTTCAAGCCTGCAGGACAGGGCGGACCGTGAGACAGGGCGGACCGTACCAGGGCGGACCGTGACTCGAGACTAGGCTGACCATATTTTGGGACAGGGCGGACCGTCACTCGAGACGAGGCGGACCGTGATTTAAAAAAAATATTTATATGTGGATTAATGTAACAAAAGTATTAAATTATTGATGTTTTTGTTCTTTGTATTAATATTTCAATGAAAATATAAAAGTAAAAATATAAAATAAGTTTTAAAAGTTCATGTGTAATAGTATATTAATTTGCTGAATGGACACTGTCACTCGAGACGAGGCGGACCGTGATTTTAAAAAGTATTTAAAGTATTTAATTGTGGATGATTTTGGTTTTCTTTATAATATTTCAATCTAAACCCTTCTATGTAACATAACATATATTTTAGAGTAGTTTAATACTTTTTTTTCAAGAAATTATTTGTAACTGCGTCGACTTACGCAGGTGATAATTAACCAATTATCGGGATATTACAATGCCATTGTTTGTATAAGACGCTAACAATAAATAACAATGATAACGAATTACATCACATTAAAATGATTTGCGATACAACACAATAACAAAAAATGAAGTGACATATTTAAAGAACAAAATTATTTTATTAAAATTTACATAATAAGCACAGACACATGAAATAAAAAGTACACTGAAATAGAATTTATTAAACAATAAGACACATCAAAGACTTACAGTTTGTATTACAATACACACAGTGATGACGAATGACGAGTTTATATACAAATTTTACATCACAGACAAGAAGAGACACATTATTTACAATACAAGATAAATACTTTTTGTTAAATCACGGTCCGCCTCATCTCGAGTGACGGTCCGCCCTGTCCAAAAATATGGTCCGCCTAGTCTCGAGTCACGGTCCGCCCTGGTACGGTCCGCCCTGTCTCACGGTCCGCCCTGTCCGTAATTCATTCTTCAATTATCTTATTTTTTGTATTAACCGTTTTTGATGATAAGGCAGTTGCTATTAGTTCAGGCTTCCAAAACATTATATATGTTGCTTTAATGATTTTGACGTTGACCTGTTTGCTGAAGTCTCTTTAGCAAGTATATGTTGCAGTGGCTGCGTGTTGGATTCATTGTCTTGCTGGTTAGTGCCAATATTACCTGGGACATAAGATATAACTGTCCCAGATATTACGTCTGCACAAACGACTGATTTTAATTTTTACAATCTGATGTGTAACAAAGATGTCAATCGCGAAGGGCTACCATCATCTATATAATAAAAAGACCTAAAGCGCGCAATTTGTTGGGTTAGTTGCTGGTACTACTAATATACCAGGGTCTTTCAAATAGAACACAGCACCCATCCATGTAAAAAATACTTTTTAGTACCTATGTATACTGAACGTCCCCCACCATCACAAGAATTAAATATGCCATAGATAAGGATGTTTGAAATAACACTGAATGCTTAGTTTGATGGTGTTTTTTTTCTATTCTCAGTATATCATTACATCTTTGACAAGTCATGTGTAGTAAATGCCATTGAATCATTCACCACATCTTTTTTTAGCGCATTCAGTTCTTGGAACCCTTTCAGATTCCCTTTTTGATATGGGCAGTTAAAGCACCAAGGGCCAGGCCTACAACACTTTGTACTCAAAAAACATTATAGACTCAGCAGAGTGTGCTTGTGGTGAACTTGAGGATACAGATAAATCTTCACAGTAATATCTTACATATCCACCCAGTTACTTTAGATATCCTTCTTTTTGGCAATGAAACCTTGGACAAGGACACTAACTCATTTGTTTTCACACAGGTTCATGTACATTTGAAATGATAAATATCTCACTCTGACATGGACTTGACCCTTGCATAAACCATTCTTTCTTTCTTAACTTCTTTAACTTTATAAGTTTTTTTGAAATATTTACTTCTGAATTGTTTCTATTCTTGTATACCCTGCTGACACTTTTAATTTAATAATTACAATCGACCAACTCGAAATTAATTTTTCTTTATTTTTTTCCTCTGTCTGACATTTTCTTGAAAATGATATTAGTTAAATACATATTGATTATTACACCATCATAGCAGCTAAAATAACACAATAATCAAAAGCGAGGTTTAGCATAAGTTTCCTAGCTTTCTCCTCTATTCTGATAGATAACCTGTAAAGGACACTTATTAATTTCTATATACATTGTAGTTTTTTTTTGAATTTTGAATCTCTCTGTAAATATTTGTCCTTTGTATGATGCATTATGTTAGCAATTTATTGTTTTGAAGAAAAAAAGGGGGATATAAAAATAGGCTCTGTCCGCCTGTCCGTACGAACCCAGAGGTTCTTGTGTGACTTTTTGAACAATGGGTAACAGTAAATTCTCTTTGATCCTATTCATTCTGTTATTACTTGTGTGTCTTTTTTTAAGCCTTGTGTGACTAAAAATGACCAAAAAGATCAAAGGAAAAGACACATAAGTACCATTTTGTGAGTACGTCCGTCAGTCTGTCACATTTTCGTGTCTGGTCCATTGTCATTTATCAAAGGAATTTGAAATAACTTGACACAAATGTTTGTTATAATAAGACCATGTGTCATACGCAACAACCAGACCCCTATCTCTAAGGTATATATATTCTAATGATTACATATAATGTGCATAAATATTTGCAGTACATTTTCTTCGATGTTTGAAAATTGTTTTATAAGCATAATTATATACATATATAAAATTTCACTTTAGTGTGGTATACAACCTCAATTATAGCATACAGGATCTTTAAACTCCTTACATAATTTCTAAACATGTCACTTTAAATTTCAGGAGTCCAAGACACATGTTTCAACAAATTACTCAGCAATGAACTTACCACTTGTAAGAAGAAAGTACAGAATTTTATCACTGGTTGCAGTGGCTGGGATAATATATCTATGCTTCCAAATATTCTCAATGAAAGTGCTCAATTTTTCTAGTAAACATGACTTGAGACAGTTATCAAAACAACAAAATGGTAAAGTATTAGATGATTTTTCAACCAAAGTCAGATCTGAAATATGTGAAAGATATTCCCGTTGCCAAAGGTAAAAAAAGTGCCCTATAGATAGTGTTGTTTAAAAAGTTGATAAACAGAAATCTATAAAATGGATTCACAAAATTAGTTAGAGGTATTCACTTGACACATGTGGAGGATTATAAACCAAATTCTGAAGGAAAATTTCAGTGTCTTGATTCAAAGGTAGGTAGTTTTAAGTGATTCTAAATAACTTGTTTTTTTTTTTTTGATTGGGTTTTACGTCACACCGACACAGTATAGGTCATTTGGCGACGTTTCAGCTTTACTGGTGGAGGAAGACCTCAGGTACCCTTCCATGCATTATTTCAGGCACGTACGGGCACTCTGAGTAGAACACCCGACGTTCCGTAAGCTAGCTGGATAGCTTCCTCAACATAAAAGAATCAAAAGTCCCTGTCGGGATTCGAACCCACAGCGGTGAGGAAATAACTTATACTGTTTGAATTTTATATATACCAATTAAAGAAAAACATTGTTAAAGGTTTAAGTGCTTGTATTACTTTTAGTCTTTAAAATTAAAATTTAAATATATAAATACATATCGTCACTTTATTGCAATAACTGGTTAACACCTATTTACATTTGTAATTTAGAAAGACTTTTAACTCATTACTGCAACTAAGGTGATAATATATTAAATAAAATTGTTTTATTGTATAACATGCTTTTGCAGATACCATGTGTATTTGTTTTTTTCAATTTTTTCCAATTTCAGTTATAAATGAAAATGAGCCGCTTCACGACAAAACCAACATAGTGCGTTTGCAACCAGCATGGATCAAGACCAGCCTGTCTATGCGCACAGTCTGAACAAGATCCATGCTGTTCGCTATCAATTTCTCTACTTGTAATAATGTTGGTAAGCGAACAGCATGGATCCTGATCAGACTGTGCGGATGCGCAGGCTGGTCTGTATCCATGCTGGTCGCAAACGCACTACGTTGGTTTTGACGTTACGCGGCTCAAATGTTTTGTATACCTTTACAGAAAATGATACCTTTTTCCTCTGTAAATGATGATTATTGTGACTGTGATGACAGTAGTGATGAACCAGGTACCTCAGCTTGTCCTCAATCTAGGTAGGTTTAAATAATACCATAATCTCAATCAGGATAACTTTAAATACTCTACACTGCTGCTTACCCTCAGTCACGGTTACTTAACCTCATTAATTTTTAACTATCAAATACTGTTGTTTACTCTCAGTCAGGGTAACTTTGCACTACAAAACACTGTTGTTTACCCTCTGTCAGGGTAACTTTACCTCATTAACTACCAAACACTGTTATTTACCCTCTTTGAGGGTAACCTTACATCATTAACTACCAAACACTGTTATTTACCCTCAGTCAGGGTAACCTTACATCATTTACTACCAAACACTGTTATTTTCCCTCAGTCAGGGTACCCTTACATCATTAACTACCAAACACTGTTATTTACCCTCTTTCAGGGTACCCTTACATCATTTACTACCAAACACTGTTATTTACCCTCAGTCAGGGTACCCTTACATCATTAACTACCAAACACTGTTATTTACCCTCAGTCAGGGTAACCTTACATCATTTACTACCAAACACTGTTATTTACCCTCAGTCAGGGTACCCTTACATTATTAACTACCAAACACTTTTATTCAACCTCAGTCAGGGTAACTTTACCTCATTAACTACCAATCACTGTTGTTTACCCTCTTTCAGGGTAACTTTACCTCATTAACTACCAAGCTCTGTTGTTTACCCTCTTTCAGGGTAACTGCATCATTTTCTACCAAACACTGCTATTTAATCTCAGTCAGGGTAACTTTACATTATTAACTACCAAACACTGCATCTTACCCTCAGTCAGTGTAACTTTATATCATTAACTACCAAGCACTGCAGCTGACCCTCACTATCCTCTATTTTATCCTCTATTAGGGTAACTTTGCATCATTAACTACCAAACACTGTTGTTTATCCTCTTTCAGGGAAACTTTACCTTATTAACTACCAAACACTGTTATTTAACCTCAGTCTGGGGAACTTCATCTCCTTAAATACCAAACACTGTTATATACCCTCAGTCAGAGTAACTTTACCTCATTTATAACCAAACATTGCTACTTACCCTCAGTCAGGGTAACGTTACATTACTAACAAGCATATAACCCCATTTTTATCCAACAACCTTTGATATGTCATTTGTGTCATACAAACATAGCGTAGATGTGTTAAATATTAGCATTACAGTGTAGGCGCATTGGTGAAAAAGATTCACTTTTTAGTGACAATTAGGGGGTTTTTTACGCTATGTGGATCTTTGTCACTGAAACATCATTTTCTTAGGTATTTTGTAAATGAATATTTCCCCAATGGGGCCCAGAAATAATTGTTTTATTTAACAAGTAAAAAATTTAAGTATTAAACCCAAACATCATTAAAAATCCTCTATTTATGACTTCTTTTTTTTTCTTTATTTTATAAAAAAATTTTAAATTTGCCTTTTTTTAAAAACCCTGATTAAAAAGCGCAATATAATACTGGGGTGGGGGTCAATGATGGCGGGGTGTGACGGGTTGGGTGTGGAAGTGATGAATGGATTTGGAATATCTGTTTTTTTCTGGCGTTCTTTTAAAAGGAAAATTTATGATGAACCCCCGTGTTCACAAAGTTTTAAGGATAGATCCCAAAAAATTAAAAAACTCCCATATTCTTCCCTTTTTTATCTTCATAGATTAAATTTTCTAAAATTAATATTTACATTAAAAATGGACTTGCAATTTTCCCAAATGTATGAAATTTTTTGGGAAAAAAATTTTTTTGTTATTTTTTTCAAAATAAAGGAATTTTTTTACAGTTGATCCAAAAATTGATTCCCGTCTAAAATTTTATCCTTAATTGATCGGAAAACTTTTTGTATTTGCTTTATTATTTGTTTTTTTTCCAAAATTGTTTGGTTTCTTTTCAAAACAGAAATATTTTTAAAATTCTGAATATTTTTCCCTTTTTTCTAACAAAAACAATTTTAAGTAACTAAAAAAATTTAAAATAAAAACAGGACACCCTGTCCCGATCCTGATTTTTTTTTTAGTGAAAAACAGGGCCCGGGGAAAAATCATTTTGAAGTGGCCCTTTGCCCCTAAAAAGCCCCAAAAATTTTTTTTTAAATTTTTTTTGAACGTTTTTGGTGTATAAAAAAAAAAAATTACCTTAAGCTGTTTTCTTTTTTGGGAATTTTGTACAGGTTTTGGGGGAAAAAAGTATTTTTGGGATTGGGGGTAAAATTTCTATTACATATTGCTTCTTCTATAAAATTTTTTAAAATTGATTGTTTTTTTTTTCCCGGTTGGAAAGTTTCTAACATTCTCCCAAAACCCTTATTTGAAATTTTATAAAACTATATAAACAAAGTATTGATACAAAAATTATTCTTTTGGGTTTTAAAAATGATAACCAAAATTCTTGTATGAAATTAAAATTGTTTTTTTATTGCCTTTAAAAATGAAACGCATGGCCCCAAAAACATTGTAAAGGGGTAAAAACCCCCTTAATGAAATGACAAAATGAATTTTGTTCGGAACTTTTTTTTTCTTTTTTTTTTTTAAACCCTGGGGAATAGTTTAAATTAAGTTCCAATGCTTGTTTTTAATGAAAAATTGTGAATAGTTTTAAATCTCCCTTGCTTTTTGTAATGAAAAATTGTGAAAAAGTTAAGTCTACAATCTTGGTAATGAAAAATTGTGAATAGTTTTTGTTACAATGCTTGTGTAATGAACATTTTGAATAGATTTTTTTTCACAATGCCCTTTTGGGAATTTAAATTGTTTAATAGTTAAGTCTCAATTGGGTTGTGTAATGAAAAAATTGTGGAAAAGTTAAGTCTCAAATGTTGTGTAATGAAAAAATTGTGAAAATTTAAATCTACAATGCTTTTGTAATGAAACATTTTTGAATTTGTTAATTTTTCAATTGCTTGTGTAATGAAAAATTGGGGAAAAGTTTTAAATTACAATGCTTGTGTAATGAAAGATTGTGGGAAAAGTTTAAATTTCAATGCTTGTGTAATGGAAACCCCTTTTGAATAGTTAATCTACATTGCTTGTGGGAAAAGAAACATTGTGGGAAAAGTTAAAACTCCAATGCTTGTGTAATTTAAAATTGTGAATAAAATAAGGTTTCAAATTTCTTGTGTAATGAATTTTTGTGAAAAGTTGTCTCACCCCTGCTTTTTGTAAAGAAAAAATTGTGAAAAAGTTAAGTCTAAATTGCTTGGAAAAATTTGAATGGCATTCTGATATTTATTAGAAAAATTTTGAATAGTTAAATCTCAAAAAGCTTGTGACAAAAAAAAAGTTTAATTAAAGTAATATTTTTAGATAAAAAAATGGAGGAGTTTTAGGGAGGCCCCTTAAAATGATGTCAGGCTATTCTCAAGGTAATGAAGAAAATGCAGAAAACGAGAATGGGAAAAATTAAAAAAAATTTTTAGGAAAAGGGCGTAGAATTCTAAAAAAGAGGGAGGGTTTTTTTATTTTAACCCCTTTTTAAATTTTTTTATCATCAAAAATTGAAATTTTCCCCAAATGACTTTTTGTTTGGATTTTCATGCCCCGCCCCGATTAGTTTTTTCCTTCCTCGTTTGTTTAAAAAGCCAAACCCCGTTGTTTATAAGCTGATTTTATCCTAATCTTTTTTAGATTAAAAAAAAGGGAAAAGACATAAAGGTTAGTTTTTGTAGTAATTTTACTAAACATGTGAAAAAAATACACCAAAAAGTTTGTATGTCTCCTGGTAAGAGCCTTTTTTTCTTTTGGTAGATAGATATTATGCCCTTAACTTTAGTTGGAGTTTTTTTTCATAGGATAAGATCAAAGGGATTTTGGAAAAAAAGTTTTTTACACTTTTTTCATCAGCTTTATTGGAAACCAAAGTTTTAATTTAAAAGAAATATTTTGGGTTTACCCCGCACCCTTTTTTGGAAAAGGGGTCCCTTGGGTAAAAGGTCAAAAAAACCAGTGCTTAAAAAAGATTTAATATTGCCCTTAAGCCTTTATTTTCTAAATTTAAACGGAAAAAATCAGGGGAGACATCAATTTTTTGAAGTTTGGAATAAGGTTTTAAAGGTAAAGGTTGTTATTTTAAAAAAGGATTCCTTTTGCTTATACGGGTTTTTTTTTTATTGCCAATGTCCCCCTTTTTAGTGTAAGGGTCTTGGGGTAAAAATTTAAGTTGAAAAATTTTTTTTTCCCCTTTTACTGGTACGTTTTATTGATTATGTCTTTCATACTTTTTAAAAGAACTATTGAGTATTATGGTTCTTTTCCTTTGGTATATGGGGAAAGCATTGTGGTCAAGGTCCTAGTGTTAAAAATTTATTTTTTTTTTTAACCCCTTTTCTCATACAGACTTTGTTAACTGATGATTTTCTTTTTGTATTTGTTACAATTTCAAAAGAAAACAATTGCATGGGTACAAGTTTTAGGGATATCCTGGATTCAGGTTTTTTTTACACCCTAAAAAACTCTTTTTTTCTTTGTAAAAAAGTCAAAAAAATGTCTAATTCAGGGTTTAATTTTCTGATATTTTTAACTGGCCCCATGTAAAATTTTTTCACCAAAATTTATATGGATAATTACTGTAAATGTTTTTCCCTTCATTAAAAAAAAATGTTCAAATTTTATGGTACATAACATTTTTTATGTTACCACTTAAATTTTATGGAAAAAATAAAAAAATTATTTTCCCCCAAAAAATACTTTTAAAGTTTTTTGAATTTTTTAAGCAATAGGGCCCAAATGGTGGTTTAAAAATTGTCACAGAGTGCTTTGAATGATGCTCATAAATACAGTAAAGTTTGTCCTTTAAAGTGGTCGCACAGGCTTCCCCATCACACCAATAGAGGGGAAAGATTTATTTTCATTTCAATTTTTATATGCACCTACCCCCTACTATCGGTAGTTGTTCAGAGGTTTGTTTAGTTCCAAAATTAAGGAAAATTCATATTAAGGGGACATTAAAAATTTTATTTCCCTTTTTAAAATTTTTGTTTATTATTTAAAAATTTCAGATGAAAATCAAAAAAAATTTTTTCCTTATAAAAATTAAAAATGATTTTAAATGAAAAGGGGGTTTTTTTAGCTTTATTTTTAAAATTAAGGAAACTTTTTTAATTTAGACAATGGGGCCCTTCAATGAATTTAAACCTTTTAAACCACTAAAAATAGCAACATAAATTTTTTCAGGAACAATATTTTTGATTAATAAAAAATTCGTGTGTTTAATGGGGCAGGCATCTTTTTTACCCAGTTATTTTAAAAACAGGTAAAAATATAAAAAAATGAGCCACGTAAAAAAACCAACATAATGGGTTTTTTGACCAGCTGGATCCCGACCAGCGCCGCTTTTGGTCTATCAGGATCCCTGCGTTTTGCTGTCAGTTTCTCTACTTGTTTATAGGGTTTGTTTGCCACTAAAATTATTTTTTTTTTTTATTAAAAAAAAAAGAGCCCCATATGGAAAATTTAAAATACCCGGAATTTTGTTTGAAGATGGAAAAAGGGGACTCTCAAAAAGCCTATGGTAAACCAAAAAAATCTGTGGTTGTACAAAAGTTGAACCCTTTAATTTTTTTCTAAAACTACAAAACTAAAAAAAGATTACGCAAAAAATTTATTAACCCCAAATTAATTAAATTTATTAAACAAATTTCTTAAAAAGTTGGGTTATGAAATTACATTAAAAAAAATTAAACCCAATTTTCACAATTTCATTATGCAAGTTACATAACACAAATTAAAATTTCAAAATTTACATTTTCCAAAAAAAATTTTTACAAGTTGATTACGCAAAATTTCCTACAAAATTTAAATTTAAAGTTACTTGTCAAATTTTTTACAAAATTAAAAAACTAAGTAAAAAAACGCAAATTTTCATCATGATATTTTAGTAACAAATGACAGTAAACAGTTTCATTACTCAAATTTAAGTAAATTATCAAATTTTTTTAACAAGTAAATTACAAAATTACATAAACCCAAAACATATTAAACAAAATTTCATTTTTAAAATTGTTTTTGCAAATTGCATTCACAAAATTTTATCAATCCCGTTTATCCCCCCACAAATTTTTAAATTTAAAAAAAATTTCTCATCCCAATTTTTCTTACACAAAAAAACATTAAATTACACAAGTTAAAATTTAAAAAATTTCTTATGCCAAAAAGATCACCAATAATATTACTAAATTTCATTACCCCGAAATACATTATTTTCCCTATTTAAATTTTAGATTAAATTTTAAAAAAAAAAAATTTCAAAAAATTTCATTATAAAAAATTTAAATTTAAAAAAATTTCAAAGAAAATACATTATACAAATACAATTTAAAAAGAATTAAAATTTAAAAACCCGATTTAAAAAATTAATTTTACAATTTTATTACACAAATAATTATTCAGTATAAAATTTTATTACAAAATTACATTTAAAACAGTCCCAAAATGAAAAATGATATTTTATTAATTTTTTGGTGACATTTTTAGGGGGTTAAAGACCCAAAAGTGAAAATTTTGAAGAAGGAAAAAATGCTCATACTCCATGAAATTTTCAACCCTGCACTTGTTGATGAAGGGTTTCGGTTTTTTTGGGGAAAGATAAATGAGCGTGTCACGATAAAAAACATAATGGGGTTTTCGAAGCATGGATTCCCGACCCTCTGATCAGGATTTTTGTGTTCGCTTTCAAAATCTATAAACCAAAATAGAAAAAAACTTTATAGGGGAAAAGCATGGATCCGGTCAGAAATGGGCGGAAAGCGCAGGCTTTGGTTTTGGGTCCATGCTGGGCGCAAACCCCAATTTTTTTTGGGTTTTTTTTTTTTTCCCCTGCGCGGTTTAAAAGTGTTTTAAGAGTTTAAAATTCAGGTTTTAAGTTTTTGGGAAAAAAAAAAAAATATTTTCATCCCAAATTTTGTTTAAGATTTTAAAAAGAGAGAGAAATTTAAAAATGCTTGATAAAAATTTGGGTTTAAAAAAAATTTGTGAAATTTGGGTTAAATTTTTTTAAAAACCCTTCATAAAAGGGAAAACGGGCCTTAATGGGAAAAAGTTTAGAAACAACAAAGAAAATGCTGTAATTTGGGAAAAAAAGGGGTGTTTTAAAACCCCCCAAGTCTGTAATGAATGGCCCGTGCGCCAAAATATAAAGCAAAAAAAAGGGGGCCCAAAATTTTTTGAGTTGAAGGGTTTCCCATTTAAAAAACTGGGAAAGATTTTTGGACGTTTTTATTTGTTCATTATGGTTTTCGTTTAGTACTGGATTATTCAAAGATTTAAATAGTATTTTGGGGCTTTAAAAATTTTCCCAATTCCCAAATTTTGGGTTTAGAGACGTTGGTAGGACTTCGTTTTAAATAGGACATTTATAGGACAGGGAAGGGGAAAAACCATCCTAAATTTTTTTATGGGAAAAAAGAAGAAAAATTTTTGCTGGTTCTCTTTGGGCACCCCGAATTGTAAACTTCCCGGTTAAGGGCGTAAAAAGCAAAAAGGGGAAAAATTTTTAGTGTATATAATTTTTATAATGGTTTACTATAAAGGGAGTCAAAATTTAAATTTATTTCCTATCAAATAGGATTTCCCCGTATTTAACCCGTTTTTTTCATAACTTTAAATTTTATGTTTTTTGATATGATATATAAATTTTTTTTTAACACAATCAGTGCGATTTTTTCGAAAACCCCCCCCAAAAATTTGGGATTGGGAGGCCCTGCCCTATATTTTGAGTTTAAAGTCATTAGTGTTATTTAAAAAAAAAAGTGTTAAAAACGCACTAAATGTTAGCCGTTTTTTACTAAAAAGGCGGATAAAAAAAAATAATCTTACTACCCTTTAAAAAGGGTTTTAAATTTTGATTATGTGATAAAAAGAAAAAATTAAATTCGTGTAAGTTTAATTTTTAAATTATTCCCCCCTGGGGTTTAATTTAATAATTTTTTTGCTTGCCTAGGTCGCCCTAATATAAATTTTTTTCAACTTTGAAAAAAATTTAGTAAAAGAATTTTTAAATCATTATTATTTTTAGAGTGTGATGTGATTGGAAAACCGGCTTTTGATTTTGATAATTTTAACAAAAGGGGTGTGATTAATAACCCTTTTAATAAAATAATCCAGACTTGTTAAAACCCGGGGGATTCTTTTAATTGCGGTTTTGTTTATACTGGCGATTCTTCTTAAAATTTTTGGTTGTGGGTTTAATATGGGATTTTCTTCTTGATGATTGTGTTAAAAACTGGCGATTCTTTTCTTTGATGGTTTTTTTTTATAATGGCGATTTTCTTATTGAGATTGTGTTTTATACTTGGGATTCCTTTTTTTTTTGAGATTGTGTTTTAAAACTGGCGATTCTTCTTAAATCGTTGATTGTGTTTGATAAAAGGCGATTTTTCTTTTTGATGATTTGTTAATAAATTTAGATTTTTAATTTTTGGTAGTTTTATACTGGTGATTTTCTTAATTGCTGATTGGTTTTTATGGCGATTTTCTAAATTGCTTGCTTGTTTAAAATGGATTTTTGTTATTTCTAGCTGTGGTTTAATTTCTGCCGATTTTTCTAATTTTGGGTATGTTTATAAATGGTAAATTTTTTCTTTTTTGCTTGAATGTTTAAATGGCGTTCTTTTTATGCTGGTGTGTGTTTATACTGTCGATTCTTTTCTTTCTAAATTGTTTAAAACTGGCCCCAATTTTTTTTTTTTTTTTAAATTTGGGGGGGGTTTTGGGGTTGGTTTTTAATTACTGTCGATTTTTAAATTTCTTAAACTTGTTTTACTGGGTTTTTTTATTGTGGTGTGGTTTAAAATGTCGATTTCTAAATTTAAACTATGTTTTTACCCGGGGGATTCTTTTTTTATTTCTGGCTGTGGTTTATATGTGATTCCCTATTTCTAGCTAGTTTATCGGGTTTTTGTTTTTTTGCTGGATTTTTGGTTTATACTGAAAAATTCTTCTTTTAAATTTTTTTGGAATGTTTAAATACGGTGATTCTTTTATTGTGTTGTGTTTATACTGGGATTCTTCTTTCTTGTTGCTATTTAATAAAGGCGATTCTTCTTTTTCTTTATTTTAAAGATTCGGGTTTTTATAAACCCACCCAAAAGTTAAAATTTAAAAAAGATAAAATGATATTTGGGTTTTTGAAAATTTTTTTTTGGGTTTTTAAAAAAAAAGTTAAAAAATTTTTAAAAAAATAATGAATTGAACATACTTTTATTAGCTAGTTATTAAAACTTCACAACCCGAGCTGTGCAAGGGGGTCAGCGGAGCCTTTAATTTGGATGACTGATGAAAAAGGGTTTAAAAAAAACACAGTGTGTTTATAAAAAAATTGTTTTTCACCCAAAAAAAACAGGGGTTTTAATTTTTTACTTTTAATTATGTAAAAAATTTTATTAAATAAAAAAAAAATCTTTCTATTTACGATTTTTATTCTTGGAATAAAAAAAGTTTGGATAGATGGGGAGTTAAAAAAGGGTGAAAATCTATTTTCCCTTTTTTGGGTTTTAATTTAAATTATTTAATTATAAGTTTATGTTTTGGGGTTTAGGTAGTAAAAAAAAACAGCGAGATTTTTTAGCTATAAAAAATTTTTACTGGAAATTTTTTTTTGTTAAGTGATTATAATTTTTTTAAAAAAATTTTGGGCAACTATCCAAAGTATTGTTTCATATGTAAAATGACCCCTTTATGTAATTATTACGGAACCCCGTGAGCGGGCAAAAGTTGCAAAAAAAAATGGTTGTTTGTATAAAAGCCACCCGGGTTGAAATACACATTTAACAATGATTTTACGTCCCCCATTGGCGTTACAAAAAAATGATTATAAGGAAAAACAATTCCCCTCTTTAAATTTGCCCCGGGTTTTTTTTAAAAAAAAAAGTAACAAAAACTAGAAATTTTTTTGAGCCCTTTTTTTTAAAATTACTCTTTGGGAATTTTTAAAAAAGCCTTTTTTTTTTTAACTGTATACTTTAAGAAAAAGACGCACCGGGGCGGGACACTTTTTTCCCGAAAAAGGGGTTTTTTTTGAACCTTGGTAGAACCCCATTAAAATTTTTTATTTCTTAATATTAAAGGTCCCGGTTTGGGTTTTTTTCAAATTTGGAAATTTTTTTTAAAATTTTTTAATATATCTAGTAAAATGCCCCCCGGGGCGGGGCAAATTTTGACCAAAAGGGTTTTTATTTGAAAAACTTTATGACTCTCCCGGAAAAATTTTTTATGCCAAAAAATTCTTAGCCTTTAATCTTTTTGGGTTTTTTTGTATTTTAAAAGTTGAATAAAAAGTTTTTTTTTTCCCAGTTTCAGTTTTTGTTTTTTTTATAATTTTTCCTTTTATCTAGTTGTTGAAATAAAAATAAAAAATGGGGCGTGGTTTTTTTGCTAAAAAAAAATTATTGGGTGCCCCGTAGGGGCCCTTGTTTTATTTTAGAAAATTTTATTTTGGGGTTAAGGATTGTTGGGCTAACCCGGGGGGCCCTTTTTTTTGGAATTTGTGTTTATTAACCCGGGTTTTGTAAAAGGTTTATTTTTTTTTTGAAAAGGGAAAAATAGTTATGGGGTTATAAAACCCGGGGATCATTTTGGAAAAGAGGTTGGGGGGAGGGAAGGGGGATTTGTTGATTATTTTTCAAAAGGGGGCAGAATCAGAATATTTTACAGAGGGAAAAAAGGAAAATTAAAATGAAGAAAATAGACCGCGATTTGGGTTTGGGAAGTTTAAGGAAAAAAGCTGAATTGAGACCGAGGGACGACGTTTTTATGCCGGGGGTCAGAAATAAAAACCCCAAATGTAAGGAAAAGAAAAATTTTTTTTCGTGTGAAGGAGATGAAAAATTAAAAAACAAAAAATAAAAAATTTATGTACTTTAAAAAACGAGGCGGGGGGTCGCCCTTTTACCCCCCTAGCACCGGTTTGGAAGGGGGGAAAATTGCCCTAATTTGAAAAGTTAAAAAAATTTAATAGATGCTTTTTAGAAAAGCCCTTTTTTAAAAATTTTTCATTTATTTTAAAGGGTGGAAAGGGAAAACATGGCCAAAAGTTTAAATTGTAAAATTTAAAGAGGAATGGTTTTTAAAGGGTTTTTCTTTTAAAGCCCCCCCCAGGAAGCATCGGACTATTAAAAATTAAAAAAACCAGTTTTTTTAAAAATAAAAATTTAACCCAAAACCCGAATTCAGTAACAAATTTTGAGAGATTCCCGCCCGGGAAAAAGGGGAACTGTAAAAATTTATTTGGGTCGCTTTGTAGGGTATTTTAAATTTGGTGGAAAAAAAATTGGGCCCAACCCCTGCAGAAAAACAGCAGACAAATTTTAAAAGGCCATTTATTGGGGAGCAATTTGGAAAATTTG
The DNA here is from genome assembly GCF_026571515.1 of Ruditapes philippinarum. Taxonomy (NCBI): domain Eukaryota; kingdom Metazoa; phylum Mollusca; class Bivalvia; order Venerida; family Veneridae; genus Ruditapes; species Ruditapes philippinarum. The sequence goes on from NW_026858105.1 coordinate 47,937, forward strand.
TTCAACAAGGTAGTCTTTTCCCAAGGAAAGGAAAAAACCAAAGGGTCATAAAAATGTATCCCCTTTTTTTGATCAAAACTTAGAGGTCATGGTGGTACATTTTCAAATAGTAAATCAAAAGTTGCCCTTTTTTAAAAAAATTTACCCAAAAGGCCCAAATTTAAAGGGAATTATGGAAAACCCAAAAAGCACTATCCCGGAAAAAGAAAAAAAATGCCTTTTATATTGGGAATAGGAAAAAGGGGCCTTTTGGAGGATTGTTTGGATCAACTTAAAAAAAATATGGTGCTTCTGCAATGTTTATTAAAGGCGAACAAAATTTGAAAATTTCTATTAAAAATTTGGGTTCTTCACCCCGGAAAAGGGGAAGTATGCCTGGGGAAAAAAGAAAGTGTTTGGTTTGATCAGATGATAAAAATTGGGGTTTTTTTATGTTTATTTCTCCAAAATTTTTTATGATGGTTTTATTAAAAAGGAAAAATCAAAATTTGCCAATGGTAAATTTGTGCTTGTCATACAAGTTAAAATTACAATTGAATCTTAAAAGGGGGAACGTCAATTTGGGTTGAAAATATATAATGTTGGGGAAAAAAAGGTGGAAAATTTAAAACTGGTTTGGGGTTAAATAGTTTAGAAAAAATTTATGGAAAAGGGGAAAAGCTGAAAGAAAATTGTGTTTTAATAGCAAAGGGTGGTCGGTTTTGGGAACCCCGGCAAAAAAAAACATTTTTGGGGTTCCCCCTTTTTTATAAGGGTGAAATCGAAGGGTGCCCTTTTTAAAGTCAGGGAATTTTTTGACTTTTTGGGAATCTAGGGTTTTCTTGATAAGCCCCAAAAAAGAAAATTTGGGGTTAAACCCAAAAAAAAAAAATAGTTTGTTTTATAAAAGCAAAAGCGAAAAAAAGAAGAAATCAATCAAATTCCCAAAAGGGCGAAAATAAAAAATTACGGAAGATTTTTCTTTTAAAGAAAACCCAATTTCTAATTTACAGGAATGTGGCAGTATGATAGAGAAAAAAAAATTCCCTGAAAAAAAAAATGGGTAAAAAAAACTGGAAAAAAAGGGGATCCCCCGGAAGCATGAATTAAACCAAAAAAAAGAGGGAAATTTCAACTCGGTTTTTTTGAGTCTGTAATGAGGGAAATGAAAAACGTGCAATTCCTCAGCCCCTGCAAGGAAAATTAGTATGAATAGAAAAATGTATTGTAAAAAATTTGAGAGGGGGAAAGGTGTTTAAAGTCCCAAAAAGACAAATGTTTTCCTAGTAAAAATTAACTGATAATGATTAGTATTTAGTCTATAGTGGATGGGGTTTTTCTGTACGGCCAAAACTTAAGTTTTTTCTATTTGGGCCTTTTTCAACTTGGGTTGGGTCCGTATTCCCACTTGAATTTTGTTAATAACCCCTTAAAGATTGTTTTCTTGCTATTTAAATTGTCTTTTTTAAAGTTAATCTGTAATATGGGGGCTTCATTAAACCCCAGATTTCCCCCCTTTAAAAAAATTTAATTTTTTTTAGTTCCCCCATTGGGTTTTCACAAAGCATTTTTTTAACTGGGGGGCCTTACGGGGCCTTTCATTTGGGGGGGAAACTGTTTTCCCCTTGAAAGGGGTTTAATGAAACCGGCCGTATGAAACACATTGCGGATGTTTCTAAAAATTTAAATTTACCCTTTTTCGTGTTTTTAAAAAATGAATTTTGCTTAAAACCCAAATGGGGGAGGGGGCGTGGGCGATAATTTTTCCCGTAACCCCCTTAAAGGCTAAAAAAACCAAATTGCAAAATTTTTAATTTTTCCTTTTGGGCTTTTTAGGGAAATTTGTTTTTCTCATGTTTTGACAGGTAAGTCTAGTTTTTTAAAAAGCCCGGAAAATTTTTAAATGATTAAAACCCGATTTTGTCGTTCCTGTGATATTTGTCAGAAGAAGTTGTTGCTTTACAAAGAATAGAGACTGAAAATATAGCCGGAGCATTGTTAGATATTTTTGCAAGAGTAGGTTTTCCATCGGAAATACTTAGTGATAGAGGTAGTCAGTTCACATAAAAATTCATGGAATAAGTTTGTAGACTTGTATCACTGAAACAGTTGTTTACTACCCCTTACAATCCAAAATGCAATGATCTTTATTAGAGAATGAATGATATTTTAAAAAACATGTTGAAGAAAATGTGCCAAGAAAGACCTAAGAATTGGGGCAGATATTTGTCTGCGGTTCTCTACCAGTTAAACCAGTTGCTGTGCGTATAAGATTTATCTACATGTAAATGTAAAATCGTTACTCTAGCAAATATGCGAGTTTTGGAAAGAAAATTTACATCAGTTAGGGAAGGCACACTTATAGTTTGTAACGTTTATTTCTTTGTTGAGAAGAGTATTTTGAAAGGAGTTTTATTTGAAGTTGGTTGAATTTGATTGTGGTGATCTTAATTAATTGATCAGTGTTCATTGACTGTAATAAGTTGTTTTGGTTGTTGTATTTTATTTGGTTGTTGAGTTATATCTGTTTCGTAAGAAATATTTGGTTGATATTGGTTGGACTTTTGGAGTGATTATGTTTTGTCAAGATTATATTAGTTGATGCTTTGTTTTTGAGGATATCTGTAAATATTGCGTGCTTTAGTTTAAGTTGTTTTCTGATGATGATTAGGTTTTGTGAAGTTAATATTGTTGGTTGAATGTTTGTAGTTCATACTGTATCTAAGAGTTGAAAGAATATTCATTTTGTGTTCTTCATTTTTGTGGCGATTTTATTATTTTGTTTGATCATAAGTTGTTTAGAGCTTGGGCTCCCTAGGTGTCTGGTATTGTTTCGTATAAAATACGTATATGTGAAAAGATATTTCGTATAAGTGGTTGATAAATGATGTGTGTTTGGGTGTACATAATGACCAGAGTATTTTGTTTTGGGTGTTGATAATAATCAGAGTTAGTTGTTTAAATGTATATATGGATTTGAGATAGAAAAAGATTAAACACCTAAAAATAGTGTAACTAAACAATTACAAGCTAGTTTTCCAACTGCAAATATTTCAATCTTAAGTCAGGCGGTGCTGCCCAGCCTCCATATCTTGGAAATTTGTTCTAGGTTTTATTACTAAATCTTTCCTTTCTAACTTGCACCAACAATTTAAATTAGTTGTCATATGAAATAAGCATAAAGGTAATCTGCCACATATAGGAACATTTCCAAATGACCTTTGGTATTTATTGATTGCTAGATTTGATTTCTTAGCCTGAATAGACAACTTATTATCTCGATGTATTATCATATGTCAAAAGTCGATTGCAACTAAATGAATAATAAATTTTCAATGACGGCAGTGCTAACTGTGAAATTACAGCAGCAAATTAATGTTATAGATATATTTGTCGAGATTCTTTTATGGTATTATATAAGCTGAAACAGGACAAAAATTATGGTATTCCTTCTCAATGTTCTCGGGTAACTGTTTAGTGGAGCCTCGTTACCGCCGTAAACAGTTACCCACGAGCTAGATATTCCTGTCTGTACCGAGAGCCGGTGTTAGATTCTTTTTCTTGCATATTATATAAATATCAATTATTTTCAGAACAGAAATTACGAAAACTAATATTTTCCTTACGCACTTTTTCTTATTGTACGGTATGAACTTACAACTTCATTCATAACCGTTAAATGACGTCATCCTAAGAACGCAATTCATTCATGAAAGGCGCGCGGAAATGACGTCATTAAAAGCACGTGAGACTTGTTTTACATGGGGGTGTAAGACAGGGTTTTCTAGCATGGGTGTAAACGGTAGATAATCCTGCCTGACATGCAAGAAATAAACTGATACCACGTTAAAGAGAGATCCACGACTGAATCAATACTCATTATTTCTAAGACGACCTCATTTATGGTATACCATAATCTTTGTCCTGTTTAAGATACAGGTGCAATTTCATCCAAACATTACAGAGATAATCACTACCATGTCTTGTTTTGCGTGTCATCAGCATTTAATGATTCAATGATTTTTTTTCGAAGTTTTGGCCCTTTGATTATTTTTATTTTTTAAAGTTTGTCTTATACCACTTATGCAATTTCAATGAATCTTAGTATGATTGATTTGTAGCTCATGTACTTGCGCATAGTACACAATTTTTTTTGCTTAAATGATTTTCCAGAGCCATAAGGGCTAAAATGTAAACTAATTAGTAGGATTGAGTAAAATGCATGTTATAAAACTCATTGGGAGCCTCAAAATCGTTGCATTTTCGAATCCCAAATTACCCAGAAAATGATTATGGTCTATTTTTTAATGGAGGAGTTTCCATCATTACTCATGCAGAAAACATTATTTTTTACCGTGAGACTAAACTACAGAACAGAGTGATTGATTGGTAGCTCAAGTACTTACGCATAGTACACAAGTTTTTTTGGCTTGAATGATTTTTGACCGAGTTATCGCCCTTGAATAAAAAAGTGTTTTGTTTGTGTTGCCAGCTACACATTAGCTTCTCTGGATAACACAATAGAACTTCTGGTTCTGGTGCAATTTCAGCAATATTTTACTGGAATTTCCAATATCATGTGTTGTTGTGCATCTCATCATCATGCTTTGGTTCAATGATTTATGTCAGAGTTATGGCCCTGAAATTATTTTAATTTTTAAGATTTGTCCAGACTACTCCTCTAATGCCACAAATGTAATTTTAAAGAAGCTTTAAAGAATTTGTACTTGTGCATATTACACAGATTTTTACGTTGAATGATTTCTTGGAAGAAAAACATTTTGTCCTGTTAATGATTTTTGTGTCATGCAATTAGCTATGATGACGCGACACATGTGAACACTGATCGCTCTTTTTTATTTTATGATTTGAGTTTACATCCGTGTATAGTTAGCTGATCCAATTTTTAAACAAGGCATAATAAACATTTTAAATGTTTGTACTGACATAAAATGAAGGCGAACAAAGAAATTCAAAATATAATCTTATAGTAATAATGTCTGTATATTTATAACAATTTGTGCATTTGCTTTTTAACTGATAAGTTATAAGTAACTGATTTCTGACTAATGGCTAATGTTTGATGTGAAATACCTCAGCACTTTTTACTTCAAATACAATGAGATGTAAGTAAAATTGCCCAACCTAAATGTATATTGAGTTTTCAAGCGAAGCAAGAAGAAAAATATACATTTATTATATTCTTATTAAAATAATTAAAAATTTTAAAAGAAAAAAGGTACTGATGGTTTGCTTTGACATTCAATTGGAAGCACCCTCTCTGAATCCGCGCCGGCTTTTCTATAAATAGCGTTACAGTAAAACGAGATATTTTTAGCTGTGAAATTCCAAAAACTGTTACTATTTATAGTAAAATTGGGTTTCTGGTTCTTCTTGACGTGAACAAATGTGTGGCTTTTAGTGAAGTGAGATCATTTTATAGGGAGACTTCCCGCTTAAAAAAAGGATATTTTTCTAGACAAGAAACTTGACAAAGGATTGAGCAGAAGTTGTCTAGAGGTAATGTGTCTTGTGATCTTATTTAACTGTAGAATTCGAAATAAGCTGTTATCTGTGAATATAATATTATCAATTAATTCAAATAAGTCAGTATACAAGAGTAATTTAGGAATAATTTAAGCTTATCATTGTCAGACTCAGGGTTTTCACTAGGATTTGTTGTAGGAGGCAATTTCAGAAATTAAGGGGGCCCTTTTTCTAGGGAGTCCGGGGACATGCACCCCCGGAAGATTTTGAAAAAAAAATAGATGTAAAATCTAAGATGTAAGATGTACAACCCAATCTTAATGTGTTAAGGCTACTATTTCTTGAATTCGTAAACCTTAGGATAGGACATGTTCTATTTTGAAAATCTCTTGTCGTACAGATTTCTACAGACCTCCCACAATTAAACAGATTACCAAATTATCTCCAGTTGATAATGGGTGTAATGAATGAAATTCCAGAACAATTAGGGCTAAAAGGTAAACATAGTAGAAAGATGGGGTTAAACTGATGTTGAAAAACAGTTCTAATAATTATTTTTATTACAGTTAATTCTTTTATCAATTAATTACAATCGACTTTTGACATATGAAAAGACATCAGGATAAAAAGTCTTTAGTACGTTGGGAGGCTTCTACGATGCAATAGTTCAAAAAGGTTAACATGACTTAATTTGTCTAATGCTCTGTAAAAGAATAAAAATGATAAACTTCTAACTTCTTTTGGTGAAATATTACGATCATACCGCCATTTTTCAGAAAAAGAGACCATAACTTGGGGAAAATATTTAAAAAGATAAACAGCTTTCATTGAGTTAACAGTTTTCTACAATTTCAAAAGGGACAGCTAGTCCTGCTTTTAAGACTACGACAAAGTTTTTTGCATTTTGTTAAAGGTGAGTAAAGTATGTACGTTACTGTTTTGCCCTACAATACTTTTTAAAAACTCTTCCCTTATATGAGTAAAGATTCGAATCTCATTATTGTGTGTTATGAATTGTTGTCAAAAACTTATATAAACTATTATGTAAAATTAAATGAACACTATCTTTTTTCATTGATGTATTTAAAAAAATAGTATATAATGTCATGATATGCATGTAACCTGTTTCCCGCCATCAATCAATTGTTAATTTCAGCTATCACTGTAATTTTACAAAGTTCAACATGATTTTATCTTATTTCCGTGTAATAGTTTGAAAAATGAAGCAATAAAATCAAGGGGCAGGACGTGAAGTGGTTGCACACTTGGTTCAAGCGAGCGAATTGGTTGCAAACTTGACAAAATGGCGAAAACGGCGTTATTTTTTTAAACGGGTGAACGAATTTTTGCCAGGCAGTGGGTTTCTTTGTTATTTTGAAGTTCATAAGTATGTCTATTCCATAATGCAATATATATGCCACAAACTCGGTTTAAAGGTTTTTCAGCATCCTAGATTCTGTTTTTGACGAAGTTATTGAAAGATATAAAAGATCATGTAGATATTTTGAAAATTTGACATATGACTGTTTCTGGCCGGTTTTTCTCCTAATTTTTTCGAATTTGGAAGTTTTTGAACTGCATTTAACAATAGTTTTGAACTGCATTTAACCAATAACAAAATATGTTCCTGTCAATGCTTGTACCAACGGGTTAGTTCTGCAAGTCCGAAGATAACGTTTCAATACAAAATATTTGTTCTTTTTAAATTTTTTGGTTTTGCAGATTTTAATTTAAACGAATTTTTTTGGTTTGGAAAACTTTTTTCCCTTTTTCCCTTTTTGGAACCCAAATAGAAAAATTTAAAAAAGGGGAGGGGTAAAAGGGTTTTATTTTTAAACCTTTTTTTCAATGGTAATTATTGCATTTATGTTTTTTCTTCTTTTTTTTAAAAATGTTTTTATCCCCTTTTTTTTTTACAAAATTAATCCCTTTAATTTTTCAATTAAGGGGTTCTCAGTTAATATTAATAATCAAAAACCCTGCAAAAAAAATAATGGGCATATAGAAAAATTTAATGTATTTCAATTCAAAAATATGTATCATATGAAAAATGAAAAATAAAAACTACTAAAAACCAAACTTATTGAAAAAGATTTTTTGGTATGAAAAGTTTTTTTAATTTTCATCATAACAAAAAGGAATGTCCCAACACTACGATGTTTTTTTGGAAAAATTTTAAAATTTTTTATCAAAAAAAAAAAATTTTTAAATTTTTTGGTTTTTTCGTATGAAAAGATAGATTTTGCTTTAGAATAAAGTAGGGAAAATTGTTTTAAAAATTTTTTTTAAAAAACCAAAAGAAAAAATGACGAAAATCTTGTTTTTCAATTTTTTCGGATTTGTTACATAAAAATTATGTAAAAAATAAATTTTTGGATTACATTGTTTTAAAAGATCAATATTAATTTTAAATGAAAAAAGTTGGTTTTTTACTTTCTTGATTTAAATTAAACAAAATACTTAAAGTATTTTTTTAAATTTTGGGAAATTTTTGGAAAAATTTTTCGATTGGAAAATAAGGAAATTTAAAAAACATGTGAAAAATTTCCCTTTTGGGGTAAATTTTAAATATATTTTTTATCTATATAAAATTTAAAATTTTAAATTTTAAAATTTTAAAAAAAAGAACAATAATAAAGCTTTTTAAAACCCCGTTTTTCCCGGCGGCGGGTGATGGGAATTATCCCAAGTGGGGCAGTTATTTAAAAATTAAAGGATGATACGGGTATTTATAATTTTGGTTTTTTTAAATTTATTTAAAAATCGGTTTTTTAAAATTGTATAAAATTTTGGTTTTCCTTTTGAAGGGGAAAAATATGTAGGGAAATTTTGGGAAATCTTTTTTTTTTCCTTTTTTTAAGATTTTTTTTGAGGGGTTTAAAAAAGGGAAACCCTTAAAAAAATGTGAAATGTTGTTTTCTTTAAAATATCAAAAGTTTTAAGAAAATGGGGGATTTCCTGTTTAAATAGAGGGTTTTAACCCTTTGGGGGGTAAGAAACCCCAAATTTTTCCCCCGTGAGTCTTTTTTAAAAGTTTTAAAAGACCCCTTAAATTTGTGGGGTGAAGAAAAATGCTCCCGGTTTAAAAGGGAATACATATTTAAATGCTGCCGAGGGCAGAAATACATGAAGTTAACATTTTTGACAAAAAATAAATTTATTTTTTTAAAATCAATTCCTTTTTTCGGCCCTTTTTAGTCAGAATTAAAGGAGGGTTAAAACCCTATCATTTCAAAATTTTTTTTTAAGTTTGGGAAGTTTTTAAACCCTTAAACCCTGAGCACTTGTGAAAAATGGTTTTTTTCATTAAAAGGTTCCCGTTTAAAGTTAAGTTGCTAAAAACAAAAAAGGGCTTCTATAAAAAAATTGGCCCAAAATGTTGACTGGCCCTTTCCCCTTTGGGGGTAAAAAATTGTTTTCTTAAATTTTCCCTGTTTCCCATGGGGGAAAATGGGGGGACATCCCCCAAAATTCCCCAAAAATAAACTATTTTGCTTTTGATTTTTTCCTTTAAATTTTTTTTTTAAAAAGTTGTTTCCCTCTAAATGGTTGGATAGGCCCAAAGGGTTTTTTTAGCATTGGTTAAATTTTTAACCCTTTAAAAAAATCGCCGGGGCCTTTTTTAAGCCCCCCAAAAAGCCCAAAGTTTTTTTTGGGGAAATGGGGGGGATTTCGGGCCCCCTTTAAACCCCCAAACAAAAGGGGCCACCCCCTTTCGGGGAAACCCCTGATGTTTTTTTGGTGGGGGGGGGGGGCCCGGCCCCGAAAAATTTGGTTTCTTTTTTTTAAAACATTTAAAAAACAAAAAAAGTTTTGGGGGCCCAAAAATAAGGTTTTTTTTAAATTTTGGGGAGAAAAAAAAAGGGAGGGGGGGGGGGTAAAAAGGCCGTAAAAAAAGGGCCCGTTTTATATTGGTAAGGGGAAACAGAAAAGGGATGAAAAAAAAAGAAAAACCCCAAAAAGGGTTTTTTCATTTTAAAAAAGGGCCTCACATAAAATTTTTTTAAAGGGAAAAAATGTGTTTTAAAAAGTTTTGGATTTTTTCATTAATGGGTATGTCCATCAAAAAAACTTTTTAAGGAAAATGCGTTAAATAAAAGTTGATTTTTTTACAAATTTCCCCCTAAAATAGAAAAATAAACCATAAAAACTTTTTTCAAATTTTTCTGCTGTTTTGTTTAAATCTTTTTTGGTGTTGTCAGTTTTTGAAATACAAAAACCATGTATTTTAAAATTTTTGACGCACTTTTTTTTTAAAGACTAACCCCAATTGAATTTGAAGGTAACTTGGGGGTAAGGGGATATTCATTTGCTAGCATATGACATTATTTTCCGAGGTAATAAATGTTCATTCGCTTTTGACAAAAGGCTGAAATTTACTTAATCGGCGCAGATTTTAAATTATTAATTGAAGTGTAATAGGGGAGATAATTAAACCGTCGAACTGGCACAAGTGTTCATAAAACAATGTTAATGTTAATTGTAAAATGGAAAATATTATTATTGAACAGTTCAATATTTTCATATTATCAAGTTCTGAAAACGACGAACAACGTGGATTCATTTTCTTTAAATTTTCATGTTGTTAAATAGCGTTGTAGTTGGCCTTTGAATTACATTTTACTATGCTAAAACTATTTTAACAACAGTTCTAACATCACGTTGTTCCATTTACTATATATTTTTTTCAATTATTTAGTTGTAACAGGACAACTTATAAAGATGAAAACATTTGATTGATTCATATCACAAGATGAAAATAAATCCTGTATTTATAGGAAAAAACTAACTTTTTTTTGATTTGTTATATTCTTTTCTCTTTTTTGACCTTTCCAATTCACATGAACAGATTCAAGCCACATGCATGATATAGATAGAAATGAAGTTTTTCAATGTTCATTTTCTCTATTTATAGGTGAAATTTTTGTCGTAGCTAAATCATCACTTTTTTGTAAATTGTAACTTGCCATGTTGCTAAAAAAGCTTTTTTTTCGATGCACACCCGCATAAATAACTTTTCTATCTTGAGAAAATATTAGAAATGATAGTTTAACGGTCTCAATTCCGACTAAAAAGACGCAAAGAAAAGAAGGAATTTGATAAAAGTTGAACCGTGAATTTTCTGTAAAAATGTTTTAGCCCACTTTCGTGTATTTGCCCATCGCGGCAGCATTTATTATATAGTTCTGCTACAACGGCAGCAATTTTTTTGCTTCGACCGGACAAGATTGAGCGTCCTGTTTAACTTCAAGAAAGACTTCACGGGGAAGATTTTTTGGTTTTGCGTGCCCTAATGGATAAAAGTCTAAAATTTGAAAAACGGGAAAATTTCCTCCCATTTTTTAAAATTTTGAGATATTTTGAACAGAAAAAACCCCCTTTTTAGGGTTTTTTTTCCAAGGTTTATTTTTTTAACCTGCTAAAAAATAGTTTTTAAAAAAGGAAAAAAGGAGAAAAAAAATTACCTTACAGTTTTCTCCTTAAGGGCCCAATAGTTTTTGGAAAATAAATATGGGCCGAATTTGTGAAATTAAAAATTAAACCCAACCCAAAATTTAAAACCCTCCCTGTCGATGGGAAATTTTTCAGTTCTGCCATACGGGCATGATCTGCATCACTGCCCCCCGGTAATAGGGTGTCCCTTTTTTGCTATTTTTTCTCCCTTTTCCCCTAAAAATTTAGTATGCCAGATTAAAAAAGTCCAAAGACTTTTAAAAAAAGGAAGGGAAAAATTCGATGAGAAAAAATGATGAAGATAAACACAACTGAAACTCCCAATTTAGCATAGTGTGTTTAATATATTTTTTTTGAAGACCCCGTGTTGGTATATAATAATCTGCACGCTGCAACAATTTGTATTTTAATAGAGTTTTTTTGGTTTTGGAGTGATATATGTGGAATAATATAACCTGTCAAGATTTATACCCTTCATCACTTACAAATGACGTCACCATAAATACAAATGACGTTTTTCTTTTGACTAAGATGTAAACAAGAGAAGAGAGTCTGTTGACTCATTTTTTTGGAATTAATCATCAGGCTACACGGTTCAGATTTGTATTCAATACTGATGAGAAATTACGTAATGGATTACTCGTAAATTTTTGGTAATTATTTACAATCAATTTGAACAGTTAAAAGGTGCTTGTAAAATCGAAATTTTTTACCATTTCGTGAAAATAAAACCGTACGCGCTTGTCAAGGGCATGTTGTTTGAAGGGGGGGTCCAGGGGGAAAATTTTGTGGGGGTTATTCCCGTTTCCCCCGGAAATTTATAATTTTTTTTTTCGGGTAAAATATACCCAATTTAAAAGGGGAAAAAAACTGGAAGGGGTAAAAAATATTTTTTAATAAGAATAAACGGGTATAATTGTTTTAAATTTTGCTAATTTTTTAAAAAAAATGAAAAGGGTTTTTTTCTCGTAAAAATTCAATGAAACTTTAAATTGAAAAAAAAAGTTTCAACCAAAAATTTGTTTAAAAGTTAAGTTGCAACCAAATGTCCTTGAAAAAAGATTTTTTTGTGTATTGCTTTTAAAATATTCAAAATTCCCGGAAAATAAACAGTTTGAAAGCATTTACAAAAACCATTTTTGTTATTTTTAAAATGCGTTCAAAATTTTCAATATTTTAAAAATTAGGAGAAAAAGGGCCAAAAACAGTCTATTTTAAATTTAAAAATATTCCCATGATATTTTTATATTTTTCAAAAACCCTTCGTAAAAAATTTGGGGATTCGAAGAAAGCTGTTATTATAAAATTTTAAAAATTTTTATAAATTTGTTTAAATAAGTCATATAAAAGTGAAATTTTGGGAATTTAAATTAAAGTTTTAAATTTGGGGAAGCTTGTTTCAAAGTTTTTAAAATATAAAAATTAAACCGCTTAACACTTAGAAATAAAAATGAAAAAAAAGGAAAAAATCAAAGAAAACAAAATTGTTTAAAAGATAAAGACAATACAAAATAAAAGGGTTTTTTGATTTTGGGCAAATAAATTAAAAATTTAGTTTTCTGAAAAATTTTTTTTAAAAAATTTTAACTGAAAATTTTGTAAAATAAATACGGGAAAATAAATTCCACAAAATTTTTAAAGACTGAAGGGAAAAAATTTTTTTACTAAGTTTTTGTGTACCAAATGTTTTGGGCCCCTGTTTAGTTTTGATAAAAAAAACAAAAAAAACAATAAAAATGTCTATTAATATATTTTTAAATTACAAAAAAAAAGGTCTTAATTTTTAACTAAAAATGAAAGTGGGCCCCTTTAAATTCCCCTTTTTTAGTAGGGGGGAAAAATGAAAGTAGATCTTACATAAGATCTATGGTTTTGGAAAATTAAAGTGGGGGCCCCGGGGTTAACACATTTACCAAATTTGGTTTTAATTTTATGAAATTTATGTAAAAAATAAGCTCTGAAATAAAAAATTTTCCCCAAACCCAAAATTTGGGCAAAAGAAATCGATCGCCGGGTGAATAAAAAATAATGATATAATATCTTGAACCCAAAATATCCCGTTGCTTGGGAATATGACGGGGTTTCCCCCCTTTCCAAATAATTTTGAACTTGGGCCCAAAAAGAACCCAGATAATTTTGGGGCGGGCGCTGTCTTTTTCCCCAAATCCAACCCCGAAATGCATTTTAAAGCACGGAAGCTTCCCATTTTTGAAGTTTTTTGGGAAACGAAAATAGAAAGTTTAAAGAACGGTCTCATTAATGAAAGAGAATGGGTTTTTTAAAGCAAGGGGTTAAATTATCATCTTTTAATTTGACAGAAGTCTAAAAATTCCATTTTAATTTTTTTTTTAAAAGTTGAAAAATTTTTGAAAAACGGCCAAAATTGGGAAAACGGGGTCCATGGTAAAATTGTAAAATGTTTTTAAATTTCCCTGGGGGGTAACAAGGGTTTTCCCGGGGGAAGATTGTATTTGCCAAGGGTTTTAATTTTCAATTGGGTTTTTTGTTATTTTATGAAATTTTGGGAATAACTCTTTTTTTCCCCAAAATAATTTTCCCGCATTAAAAAAAGAAAGTTTAAAGGAAAATTTTGATTTAAATTTTAGAAAAATTAAAAAGTTTATGATGTGATGTAGATTATACTGGCCAAATTTTAATCCCTTTAATTGTCAAATTTGATATTTTTTAAATTTGGAAATTTTTTTTAAAAACTGTGAAAATTTAAGGTTTAAAGAACCCTTTTTTTTTTTTAACCCCGCCCAAAGATTTCCCCAATAAAGAAAATAAAAAAGTTTTAAAAAAAATTTTAAAGGGAAAAACTTAATGAAATTTTAATTATCTATACCAAAGGAATTAAAAAAGAAGAATTTTAAATTTATATTACCCTAAAATTTTTAGGGTTTTTTTATCTTTTAAAAAAATTGAGGAAAGGTTTTTTGTATGGGAAGAAAATTAAAAAACCCAAAAAAAACCCTTTAAAAATCTGAAAAAAAACTTAAAAAAAAACTATAAAAAAGGAATTTTTAGACGCCCCAGTAAAATTTCCCAAATTTTGGGACAAAATTTGACGGGGGTTTTATAAAAAACCGCCCAAACGGGGAAATTTTTGTGACCCTTATTAAGATGTTGAATAGCATAACAATTTTAAAAACAGATGGGGGGAAAGTTGGGGAAAGATGTCGCAAGGGACCAAAAATTGATACCCCCTTAAAAATTTTTCCCTGTTTCAGTTCCCCTTGAAAGGCACCCCCAAATGTGTTAAATTGAAAATTCCAAAGAATTTTCCCGGGCCCTTTTTATGTAAAAATTGTGGATGTTTTAATTTTAAAAAAATTCAACTTATTATGTTTTGTGATCAAAAATTTTGTTTTAAAAGGGGAAAGGGAAAACTTGAACTTTCCGAGGCCCCTCTTTGGAAATCCTGGGTAATTTTTTTTTTGATTTTTGCGGTTTAGGCCCTTTTTTTGGGGGGGTTTTTTTTTGGGGGGTGGGGTTCAAAGAATGTGGTAAATTTTTTTTTTGTTTTTTTTAAATTTTTCTTTGCTTTTCCGAACCCTTTTATTTATAATCAAATTATTGTTTGTTTAGGTTCGGTAACTGTATACAATTGATAACAAGATGAAAAAGGAAAGGGGGGGTTAATGGGCGCAAAAAAACCCCCGAAAGGAACCCTGAAAAATTGGGAAGGAGCCCCGGAATTCCCCCAAAATTTTAAAAGGGAAAAGGGCCCCCAAAAGGGGGAAACAGGTCAGGCTTTAAAAACTAAAAAGTAAAATGAGGAAAGGAAAACAAAAAAAAATAAAAGAAAGATTAAAAGGGACCCACTAATTTAAGTTTAAGAGCCAAAAGGGGAAGGGGGTTTGGAAAATTGGGAGGGGGGGGGAAAAAAAATAAAAAAAGGGGGAAAGGGGAAAATATCTTACCAAAAGACGAAAAAACAACAAGGGACAACAACAACAAAGTGGGTCAACCCATCAAAAAGTAATGAAACAGGAACCACCTAAGTTAAGGGCAACAGGAGAAAAGGGGATTAGGAAATTCGGGGAGGGGGCCGAAAATAAAGAAATAAAACTAGGGGCAAAGGGAAGATACTTACCATAGACAATCAAAACAACAAGGGACACAAACAAAAGTGTCACCAAAAACAGTCATGAAACAACCAAGACTAATACACCTTAATCATTTATAAGTCTCTTAATCTGTTCATTTTGAAATTCTGAATCTTTTTTTTTGTTTTCCTTGAGACTTTTTTTGAATATCCTCTACTTTAAAATTTTATTTCAATTAAAAATATGTGACCCTTCCTTTATACCGTTACACAGCATATGGCTGGATCACAATAAAAGTTCCTTTTTAGTAAAATTTAAAAAAGTTGTTGAAAACCAAATTTAAAATTTAAACAATGGGGGTTTAAAAATTTGGGTTTTTTATTTTCGGCAAAAACGGGGGAAAAAAAGTCTTTTAAAAAATTATTTGTACAAAATGAATTAAATTTTAAAATGATTTAAATAGTTTTCCCTTTTAAAATTTCTTTTTTCGTTTCCCTTTAATTTTCCTATAATATGCTGTTAATAAGTCAGTATTTACCCAGAGTGACTTTGGCGTCATTAGCAGTAAAAAGAAAAGGGAAACCATATTTAAAAATGTTAGTACAAAAGTAAAAGAATTTTAAAAATTTTAAAAAAATTAAACAAGTACTTTTACGGAAACTTTTTTTGCCCAACCCTTGCCCCCTTTAAAATTTTTTCCCCCCATATTTTTTTTTAAATTTAAACTTCCCTGCGTTAACCCCAAATTACCCCTATCCACTGGTGCTACTACCGCCCTTTTACAAAAAGATTTTTTTCGATGATATAAAAAAATCCGGAAAATAAAAAGTAGACCGTAAAATTTGAAAAAAAATCGCATGTATGCGTTTTTAAAAAAAGGTTTCAATCAATATTTTTTCCCAGGAAAAGTTTATTAAAATTTAAAAATTCTATTGATTTTAGAGGTTTTAATTTTAAATTACTTTTCCCGGTTTTAAAAGTAAAAAAACCCGTCCAAAAATATCGGAAAAGTGTTACCCGGGAGATTTTTCCCTCGTAAAAGACGTTTAAAATTAAAGGGGGTAACGGTTTGACAGTAAGGGAAAAAAAAATCCCGTTAAAAAAGGGTAAAAAGGTTTTACGCCAAATTTAATTTTGGCTACCCCAAATAAGAATGTTTTTTCCCCCAAAAAGTAGGGAATTTATTTTCTTGTATTGATGGAAAAATTTTTTTTTTTCCTGTTTTTAAAACGAAAATTTTTATCATACTGCTAAAATTTAAAAAAGTAAAAAAATATGAATATTGTTGTCCAATAGTTAAAGTGGGGGGTTTTTTCCAAGTTTAAAAGGGGGAAAAACTCCTAAAAAAAAATTTTTTTAAATTAAAAGTTTTAAATCTGTTTTTCAAAAATTTCAAAATTTAATTTTGAAAATATGATAATACATCAAATTTAAATTTAAAAAAAAAATTTGGGGTCCCCGGGGAGCTTTACGATGTTTAAAAAGTTAAAAGGTTTAAAAGGATTAATTAGTCCCAATGCTTTTGTTTTTTAAAAGAAATATAAACTCTTTAAATTTTTTTTAGTAAAAATTTTAAAATATAACCCGATTTTTTAGATAAGAGCCCCTTTTAATTGGGGAAATTAAAGATGCAAATTCCCCGAGGGAAAAATTTTCTAAAAATTTAAAATTAAAATACGACAAAATTTTTGGCAAATTTTTGGGTTTTTAAAATTTCGTTAAATACGGGCTACAAAACTTTTTAAAAAATCTTTTACATGAGTAAAGATTTCCCAAAAGTCATTATTTTATGTTTTTTTAATAGGTTTTTTCAAAAAAAGATTTAACTAAAATTTTATAAAATTTAAATGAAAATTCCCTTTAAAACCATTTATGTTTTAAAATTTTTAAAATATTTTGAAAAATAAAATTTTCTTCATTTTTTTAATAATTTTATCTTAAAATTTGTGTAATAGTTTTTAAAAGGATTAAAAAAAGGTTTTTAAACCCTTTTCATATTTTTTAAAAATTTTTTTAAAAACTTAAATTTCTTATTTAAAAATAGTTTAAAAATAAAAAAATTATAGGGTTAAATTGGGGATTTTTTTTTTGGAAAACTGTTTTGGGGGGGCGCGGGTTTAGCAAAAGGGCCCCTCATTGAAACCCCCCGGCCTTTTTGGGTACGAAAAATTAAGTTTTTTTTAAATAGTGTGTAAATTTTCTGTGAATTTTTTTGATTTGAAATTCCCCCAAAAACTGTTTTTTTATTTTTAGGGAAAAAGGGGTTTTTTGGTTTTAATTTAATTATTCAGGTCACCTTGAGATAGAAAATGCTTCTTCTTGTTTAAAATCGGATTTTTTTGTATTGAAAAAATTTTGGGGCTAAAGTATTAAAGGGAAAAAACCCAAATTGAAAAAAGGAAATTTTTTGAAAAAATAAAATTTTTTTGCAAATAAATGTACTTAAACTGTTATCTCTATATCTACAAATTTAAAACTATGCTGAAATGGATTAACCGATTATACATTTTTCGTCAAAGGACTCATTGTTCAAAACACAGTCTCTATCATTGGAATAGTGTAGTACTTTTTAGTAAATCAATAATGTTAGAAGGAAACCATTGTTAAAAAAGGTAAAATATATTTTATCATATTTCTCGAGGGCTTTGCAAGTTGCAACTAATTGTACTGCGCGACGAGATATTGTGATATTTTCGTGTCTGGGCAATATCTCGCCTCTAAAGCGAGATTCTGCCCCAGAACGAAAATATCTCAGAAACAAGCTTTGGCCTGTCAATATATTTTGACTAGATTAAATAGACACTGTTTCTTCTATTTCTCTAATATGTATGTTTAAATTGTCACTTTGCTAAATTCATCAAATAATTATACTCGTCATTGTTCATAAAATATGTAAGCATATATGAATACAGTGTAACTTCTGAAAACCGAACACCTCTGTGACTAGCGAAAAAGCTCGGAATTTTGGAAATATCCGGAATTCAGAAGTTCTGAATTATCTGAAAAAGTAAAATTGTTTAAGTTAGACATAATGAAAAATAATTTACAAAGCGGCAAAATTATAGAACTTTTAAAAAGTTTATTATTTTTTATAAATTTTATTATCACCTACAACTGAGTTTGTTGATACAATAAATGTTAATTATCACAATTTATATTATATTTAAGTATATAACATATATCTACTATTAACCTAAAATCTTTTTTTTTTTCATCAAATTTATCTTCTCAATTTTTATTGTGACTTTCACACTTATAAGCTCCACAGGTTTTGAGTGTAAAGATACATGGTTACTGACATTTTGAAGGTTTTACAATCACAAGTATAACATTCCGTTACACCTTTATAATTTCCGGATTTTGGAAGTAAAATTTGAATTGATATAACCCAAATTTTACCAGACAATCATTCGGAACCCTGTCAGAAAAAATGTCCGGATTTCTGAAGTTCGGATTTTAGATTCTGAATTCGGAAGTTACACTGCATCTTGTTTTTGCTAAAATATGATTATCCTTTCTTTTGCAAATTTCCATATCTGTGATATTTTCTCGTCATTTAACTATTATATATATATGTATATTTTACCGATTTGTCTAATTGTTAATATTCACAGTATTAACTGTTTCACAATGTTGTAAAGCTGATTTTAAATTTTTAATCATTTCACTATTTGTAGCTGCAAACGGAATTTCAAAATTTTCTGTCTCATGCTTTATCAGTTGTAAATATCATTTTATTATTAAATATATCTACCATTGTTTTCCACTAAAATTATATCTAACATACCATGACCTTATATAGTAATCAATGTCTCTTTTTTCTTACACGTAATTCATTTGGCTATTTTTAGAAATGTTTATTCAAATAGTGTACCATGTGATATATTTAACTGTAAAACTTTCATAGCTGTTTCTATCTATAATGAAAATTGTTTACTAGCTTATGAGTTCCGCTTCGGTACTACTACAACGAAGCGAAATGTAGTAGAGCGTCAGTTAGGATATAATTTTAGTGCGAAAGGTAAAATCTATTTTATTTACTCTCGGGTAACTCTTTAGCGGAAACTCGGCAGAGCCTCGTTACCGCTGTAAACAGTTACCCTCGAGCTAGATATTCCGGTCTGTACCGGCAGCCGGTGTAAGAGTCTTATAAAATTAGTCCTTGTGTAACCTTGTTTAACTCATTAGATTATAGTTCATTTAATTTCAATCTAATGTATAAAATACTTATGTATAAAACCGGACAGATATTGAAACAGGTTAACGTTATAGCATAGTTAAATACAAATTTAAACCCAGATTGGTCAAAATGTATACTTTGTCGAGAAATTTAGTCTGAAATAGGTTTAAATCATTTTAGCAGTAAAATTCTCACAGTTTTTTCTATTTACAGTAAAAAAAGCAAAATGTAGCTGAGAAAATCAGATCGGGTATGATTTTAATGAGATTGGTAGACAGAAATTATCTTTAGAAACGGTACAAACTAGGTTTATTGTAATTCTAGAAGCCTTGTTTAGCTTATTAAATTATTATGTACTATCGAATTCACTGTTGTACTATCGAATTCACTGTTACGTATAAAATACTTATGTTACACAATCTGTCAGATATGGAAATAGTTTAACGTTATAGCATAATGAAATACTAATATATTAAGATTGGAAGTGTAATGTATTGAGATTGGAAGTGTAATATATTGAGATTAGAAGTACAATTTGTCGAAATATTAGGCCTGAAATAGCTAGTGATAAAATTAATCCCCTTTATACATATCACTTGATTTATTTTCCTCATGATTAAATATAGCATGTTTCATCAATTAATTGTAATCGTCTGATACGTGAAATAAGAATGAATGTATTGAATGAATGAATAATTACAATAATGAATGAACGAATTAATTGATTAATTAATTCATTCATTTAAATATGTTTTAGCTATTCAATTTTAAAACTGTAATAAAACCGTTTTTACCATAGACAATATCCGTGTTCTGCTATTTATTCTATAAAAATACTTGAAAACAATACATGTAATTAAACTGTTTAGAAATATAAGCGTTGATTTATACTGATACTTTTGCGTAAGCATATACTTCTTTTACTTTTGTCAACATCATTCAATTAATATTTATCAAATTTTATGTAACTTTTTCAAAAACTGAACTTAACAAGATGTACACACAAAATAATATTATTTTTCTATAAAAATAAAGAAACAAATAATGCTGTTTGAATAAATTAATAATGGCTTGTTCCCTTTACAGATGGCAGACAAATATTATAGACTGGTTTGCTTCGTGGTTGATATTTGCGCTGACGTGTTAAGGAAATATTTTGTCAAACTTGCAAAAACTGATGCTGGGAACACTTATACATCAGTTTTGGCATATTTAATTCAAAGACAAGGGGATGTGAAACTGTTATTGCAGCAGAAAAAGATCAGGCAAGATCAATATAATTTAATGTATCCTAGTAACGGCAACGCTGATGAAAACCAATGGGATATAACATTAATTGTGACATATATTGTTGTATTATTTCCAATACATGAAACACGTGCTGTATCTGTGATACGAGATATTCGGAATGAGTTGCAGCATCACCCAAATACAAAAAATATTTCTGATGATGAGTTCGACAATTATTGGGAAGGCTTGGAAAATGCCAGCATGCATATCGTTAACACATGTACTGTTAATCCAAAAGATAAAGCTGCATTTCAAGATAAAATCAGTAAAGCAAAATGTAACAATCTTCCAAATATTGGAGATTGTCTACGAAGTTGGTACGAGGAAAGAATTAAGCAGATGGAATCAACAATTAATGAGATGGGATCAACAATTAAGCAGATGGAATCAACAACAAAAGAAACAAACTGCATTCTCCGAAAAGTGACTGTCAAAAAGCCGGGACCTTCAGGTTGTCTCTTTAGAAGATATTTTAACCAATGCCTTATTATTCCGATTCATTCATTAACACAAACTCATGAGTTAATTAAAACGACCTATCCAAAAATGTCTTTATTATTAGTTTGTAAATAAATAGATATATGTGATATTTATAAAATCTTTATTGGAACAAATAAAATCGGCATGACATACTTTGTATAAACGTATATCAGTATATCACTTTTTTCATCGCTATGTATGATTAGTTTAAAATATGTTCTTTTCTTTTTTAGGTTCAGAACATATAATTTATGTACTTATAATTGTATGCTAGACAAATAAACCAATGTGTTAAATTTCAGGGGACAAAAATAAAAGATTTAAAGTTGTTGATGGTATACTGGCAAAACTTCAAAGTAAGTTTTTTGAAAAAGAGCATTATTTTCTGGAGTTATCAGATAAAAAATACGTTATAAATGTTAACGTGTGAATACATTATTTACAAAATTCTTTTAAACAAAAATCAATTAATGCATTTGACAAAAGTTATTTTCCATGTTATAAGTTCAGAGAAATTCGATTTCATGACTGCAATGCTTGTTTTTACAAAGACATTTTTTTCTATTTAAGAGGAATTCGAGTTATCGATGAAGGACTTTCCGGACGATTTCAATGCTCCAAATGAAGTTTCAGGTATTCGAGCTATACTAAGAGATTGTCATCACGTGGTTGTAACCGGATGCAACAATAGCCGTTACTTTGAGACCGCTCTTGCAGCAATAAAGGGGATGGATTATAATTACAAACGAAGCGTAGCAATGGACACGTCGTCTGATTGGCGGCACATTGACCCTGAAGATGTAGATTTGGTTTTATGTAGAGATCCATTTGGAGGAATTTCTTACAATGAAAGCAAAGCTAAAGCCATGGATGATATATTTAAAAGCATGCTGCATTCAACAAAGAGAGATAATGGCGATAAAGCCTTAGACATTGTCATAGTAACAGACTTGAAGATATTGGAAGAGTGCAAAATGCATCATGACCATGAAATCTTAGAAGAAGTGGTGAAGGTGTTTACTAAGACAAGTTCAGCACAGCCGGCTGATCTTACAATAGGTATATTATTTGTTATGCAATTATTGCATAAAATGTAATATTCATGTACTTTTAAATAATTCCTGCCAATATTTTAAGTGAGAAATTGTCATATAATTTCTCTAATGTTTTATTTTCACAAACAAGAACCATTTATCATTGCAGGTTGTGGAGATCAAAATCTATACGTACAACAGTCCTTGGTGTCAGTATACAGAAATTTAGAAGGTAAGTTGCTTTGTTGTTTACTTAGACCGTTTTGTATGGAACGGGTCTTATTATTGGTTCGCTGTTGTTGCATGGGAGCGAGATTGGTGTACAGTTAAATATATCTTCTAACATGCATGGTGAGATTTAGGTATAATAATATACAAATATTCACCACGATATGACTTAGTTCACGCGCATAAAATAGATCTTTAGGTCAAAAATTAGTGTCACATTTAGAGGTCATATGTAGCAAAACTTCTTGAAGGTTTTAGGAATAATATTGCGCAAATGTTCATATTATTATGATTAGTATTACGCGCAAAATGTAGGTCCCGTAAGTTGACGTCAAAGGTCTTATAAAAAATATAAAAATGTGCGTATGCACTACAGTGTAGCTTTAAAGAGCTCTGATCTCAAATGTTCAAAAAATGAGACTTGGTATTGCCAACATTATCTAGGTCACAATATGCAAAGTCAAGGTTACCAAGATGATAAAATGTACAGAGTTTACAAAGAGGATATAGATCCTGATCATGAAAGATCAGATTTTGATATTACTTGCAAAATGGATTTTGGCGAATGAAGCATGTCTCTGGGTCAAGGTCACAATTTGTCAGAAAGAAAATGTGTGTAAACAGAATTTATAGACTTGAGCTAAGGGATTACAATTATCACATATGTTCACAATAGTGATACTGAAAATGACAAGCATAATTCAAGTCAATGTCTCCAGAGATGATTGAATGTAAACAAAATTTGGAGTCTTTATCATACAAGAAGGGATCTTATATTTCTAGAACTGGACATGAAGTTGGACTCATAGTCAAATGTCACACTTAAGGGTCACAGGTAAAACCCCTTGTCCAAAATAAAAGTAAGGTATATAAATGTCCGTAAATTTTAGGTCTCTGTAGCCTAGTTCAAAATCAAAGGCGGAAATTCAGGATAAATGTAAGTTTGAGTATTGACCATTTTTAGCTCGACTATTCGCAGAATAATCGAGCTAATGCAGTCACCCATTTGTCGGCGTCGGCGTCGGCGTCGGCGTCCCTGTGGTTAAGTTTTTGTATGTAAGCTGGTATCTCTATAACTACTGAAGGGAATGGATTGAAACTTCACACACTTGTTCTCTGTGATTATCTAAGATGATTGGCACAAGTCCCATAACTCTGATTTGCTTTTTTTCATAATTATGCCCCCTTTTTCGACTTAGAAATTCTTGGTTAAGTTTTTGTATGTAAGCTGGTATCTCCTTAACTACTGAAGGGAATGGATTGAAACTTCACACACTTGTTCTCTGTGATTATCTAAGATGATTGGCACAAGTCCCATAACTCTGATTTGCTTTTTTTCATAATTATGCCCCTTTTTCGACTTAGAAATTCTTGGTTAAGTTTTTTGTATGTAAGCTGGTATCTCCTTAACTACTGAAGGGAATGGATTGAAACTTCACACACTTGTTCTCTGTGATTATCTAAGATGATTGGCACAAGTCCCATAACTCTGATTTGCTTTTTTTCATAATTATGCCCCTTTTTCAACTTAGAAATTCTTGGTTAAGTTTTTGTATGTAAGCTGGTATCTCCTTAACTACTGAAGGGAATGGATTGAAACTTCACACACTTGTTCTCTGTGATTATCTAAGATGATTAGCACAAGTCCATAACTCTGATTTGCTTTTTTACATAATTGTGCCCCTTTTTTCGACTTAGAAATTCTTGGTTAAGTTTTTGCGTGTAAGCTGGTATCTCCATAACTACTGAAGGGAATGGATTGAAACTTCACACACTTGTTCTCTGTGATTATCTAAGATAATTGGCACAAGTCTCATAACTCTGATTTGCTTTTTTACATAATTATGCCCCTTTTTCGACTTAGAAATTCTTGGTTAAGTTTTTGCGTGTAAGCTGGTATCTCCATAACTACTGAAGGGAATTGAATGAAACTTCACACACTTGTTCTCTGTGATTATCTAAGATAATTGGCACAAGTCCCATAACTCTAATTTGCTTTTTAAGATAATTATGCCCCTTTTTCGACTTAGAAATTCTTGGTTAAGTTTTTGCGTGTAAGCTGGTATCTCCATTACTACTAGAGGGAATGGATTGAAACTTCACACACTTGGTCTCTGTGATTATCTAAGATGATTGGTACAAGTCCCATTACTCTGATTTGCTTTTTTGCATAATTATGCCCCTTTTTCGACTCATGAATTCTTGGTTAAGTTTTTGCATGTAAGCTTATATCTCCATAACTACTGAAGGGAATGTATTGAAACTTGAAGAGTTTGTACCTTTTCGGACAATTTTATGTATTCATATAGGTAAGCATTATTATACTCAATGAAACACCCTTGTGACAAATTTTCGAATAGTCGAGCGTTACTGTCCTCCGACAGTTCTTGTTCTTCTTGAATTAAGGTATTTCATAAAACTGTTCCCCATGATGAAACTAAAGCATTTAAACGGTGTATTTTGGAACAATAGTACGCTTGCTATTTTTTATATTTTAAGTGATGACGAAGAATTTTTTGAGCGAATATCAGGTATTCAGCCTTCAAGTGGATGCGAATGTTTTCAAGATAGCGAAAGAGAAGTTCAAGACAGGTAAAGCAGTAGTATTAACAGGGCCTAAGAAATGTGGTAAAACTTCTGTAGCTGTTAAGTTGGCATCTGCTTATGAATCATCCCAATGTTTACTTCTCAAGAAACCTAACGATGTCAATTACATTGACCTTACAAACATCTGCTTAGTTATCATTGACGAGTTTGCTGGAAAATATCGTTACGAAAAAAATGATGTGTACAAATGGTACAACATGTTTGATCACCTGTACAGAGCAGTTATGGCAGGGAATTTTAACATGGTAATAACGTGTGAAAAGGGTAAACTAGAAAAATGTATCAACGAAATCGGACGGCATGCCATTCTTGACCACGTGGTGGATGTACCTTTACAAACAATTGTCGTTAAATCAGAAGTTACTGAACGTAAGTTGAGCCTATCATGTAGTGTTAACATAACTTCGTTTTGAAGCTTTCAATAAGTATTTTATCATATGACTTTCACTTTCACTGTTTAATGTGACTAAATGATCGGTTTTGTCATTTAAGGTTAAGACTAAAACATTTACAGATTTAAATTATTGACGGTTGTGTCGATGCCATTATATTCTGACAAGTGACATGTTTCTAGTATAGTTTATGGTGATTTAATATTCTTTAAACAATCTTCTGTGGGATACAAAATGATGTTGAATTGTTTGTACTGACAGTAGTAATATTTAAGATTACATGCATTTCTCTTTTTCTGTTAAACACAGGGCTAGAATATGGACATGTGTCTGGACAGTTAGTCACTACAGATCATTCTATAGGCACCATATCAAATATCACACAGTCTAAGAACTACACACCACAATTGACAGTGGTACCGTCACAATTGCCAAACTTGCTGTCAAGTCATAACACGATGATTCCGGTTTCAACAGGGAATACTTCACTTCGAGATACAACACAAACAGAAGGTTTGTCTAAAATGAATTGTATGTGTTGCATGCCATTACATTTTGACCAGTGCGAGGTTTCTAGTAATTAATTTTTTTCTTAAACAATCTTCACTTGAGTATACAATGACATCTCTCTTTTTTCTTTTAAACACAGGACTTGAATATAGCCATGTGTTTGGACAGTTACTCGATACAAATCCTTCTTTAGACACCATATCAAATACCGCACAGTCTAAGAACTACACAACACCATTGTCAGTGATACCGTCACAAGAGCCAATCTTGCGTCTGATTTCTACAGAAAACACGTCACTTCAAGGTAGATCACAAAGGGAAGGTTTGTCTCAACTTAATTATCATTTATATTAATAAAATTAACATTCAAAACAGTAATTATAATAATGAGCTACTATCAATCCTCGCGGAAGGCAACGGAACAGAAACAGCTGTATATAGCTTTAGCGCAGTTAGTCTGGTTGCTTATACTTTCATCTGTTCGTTTTAAAGTACATCATTGTTTTAATTTCAAACATAACACAACAGCTCATTTAGTTATAAAACTAAAACTCCAGATCTTACTGGGTACAAGTGCAGTGCATTGGAAATGTTTTGCTTCATTCCATAATACCTAAAGTATCCCCAATCTTTTTTAATTTAATTTTTGTTTGGACGGTACTTTTTACTCTGATTGTTAAACCTAATAAGTACATATAAGTTATTATGGAGTGATGCATTAAATAAGAAGTAAAGCAGATCTTCACGTCATAACGTATTCGCTATTGTCCTTGGTTTTAATACTCATCTCTTTATTTCTTCATTTTGTTCAAAATGTAACATTTAAATCAATTGCATTATCAAACTAAAACAAAACAGTGCACAGATGTCATTGTGAGATACAGATTTTCAGTTTTTCATCTAGCTGTATAAGTAGTTTTGAGTTATTTAATCAAATATAATCAAACTCTGATTCTGCATTTTTAGCTAAGGCCCTTTATAGGTTATCAAAAGAAATACTATGTATTAATGATAATATATGTGCATGATTTAAACTTATCTTGGAATACGTTTGTATGTCTTTAAGGAAATATTCACATCAATATTCAGTGAAGAACGCACGTATCTTTATGAATTACTACAATTTTACACGTAGATAATAATAGATATAACCCTTTATTAAAAAAATATTGTCCTCCTTTGTTATATTGATTTATTTGTTTTTTTTACATAAATGCATACTAGTGATGAATTGATGACTTTAAAATGCAGTTATAAACCACAAAGTTAATATTTAAGTTAAATTCATCCTTGTCTACTTGAATTCAATCAATCACTTTCAATTCACCATATTCACTTGTCGATTCAGACCATTACTATCATTAAGGAAGACATAGAATTACCCTTATTTATTACCCTCAAAATATATGTACATGAACATTTCATTTCAGGAATACAAAATTCGATGCAGTTGAAAAGAGGATTACAAAGGTACAATATGAAAACATTCTTTGTCAGCCCCTGTTTAGCTATTTAATACAAAATACCTGTATTATACCTGTACCTATATTTCTCACTAGCCAGATAGAATAATCCGTAAATGTTACTAAAAATAGCGGAGTCTCATATGTTTGGATGCTGATTTCTGCCATTTCGTGTTTTTGCCCCGAAATTGGAAAGGCGAAGACACGAAAATATACCTATTTGGCGTTATTACGACTTTCCTCTTTATTGATATAAAATCGATTTTCTTGAAATATTTTGGCTTATCTGGAAGCGTTCAGTTTTAATGAATATATATATTTCCGAGTATAAAACACTATCATGTTAAAGACAGTCAATAGTTGTTACCTTTCTGATATCATTTTATCTAAAATTCATGTAATGAAATACATCATTATCAGAAAATATCTTGGCTCTCCCTAAAAAAAAAACAATCAATTTTCATATATAGAGGATACCGAATGAGTGTAAGTGAGTACTAAATTTATTGAATGAGTTGAATAAAAGTATACTATGCCAGTCTGTGGCGAGCATGACATTATTTTATTGCACGAACCCGATCAACTTCACTAATATATTGTTCTATTTATAACGTACCACCATAAAAGACAGTTAAAATGCAAAATGATCATTTTTCATCGACGCGCCTATAGTAGACAACGCTAACATTTACACTATTATTTATAAAGATCTTTGACATTTATGGCCCTATATAAACGAATGTTTGTATATGTATAACCCGTGCCGCTGGGCATACGTTTAATATACGGCCATATAACATGTCAAAATATTTATAACAAATTTATAATACAGCAAACTTTCTTATTTAGAGAAAAAAAGTGAGATTTCTTCATAAATTGACAGCAGTCGTGTATATTATTAGTTATAAAGGTCGTTGACAGGTTATATGGCCCTATATAAACGGCTGTTTGTAAATATAACTCGAGCCGTTAGGGCCTGGTTAGGCGATGGTTAAATTGCAAACAGCCGTTTATATACGGTCATATAACCTGTCAACGATCTTTATAACGAATTTATAATACAGCAAGCATCATTTATTAGAGACAAATGTAAGATTTCTTCATGAATCGACAGCAGCCGTGTATATAAAATTTATTTATATAAACGTCACGATTATCCAATGAAAAGTGACGTTACAAACGTGCAGTATTATAAAAATCTTTATAATACTGCACGTTTGTAACGTCATTTTTCATTGGATAATCGTGACGTTTATATAGTTTTATATACACGGCTGCTGTCGATTCATGAGGAAATCTTAATTTTTTCTCTAAAAATGATGCTTGCTGTATTATAAATTCGTTATAAAGATTGTTGACAGGTTATATGGCCGTATATAAACGGCTGTTTGCAATATAACCCTCGCCTAACGGCTCGGGTTATATTTACAAATAGCCGTTTATATAGGGCCATATAACCTGTCAACGATCTTTATAACTAATAATATAAACGTCACGATGCAATGAAAAACGACATTACAAACTTGCAGTATCATAATATGTTTGTATACCGCAAAGGACTTCACGTAAAAATATATACACGGCCGTGCAATACCTTTTTTAGTGAGTCGTCAAAAGCGGCACGTGTTTGTGATAAAATGCAATATCTGCTACACAATTTCCGAAAATTTTACCGAAATACCATGGCAAAATAAACACTACACGGGGCTTGGCAGATTTACGACGCCAAGAACAACGTTGCATAAGTGATCTTACAGCTTAACACAACTTCCCCGTGCGCCGACACAAAATGTTTGCACTGATGTACCCATGTAGAGAAAACATGCTGCTACCATTTTTATGATAAAATGGATAGTGCGACAAAGATTTTTTTATTTAATTTCATGACATCACAGCGATGACGTAGTGGCTAGTCGTACGGATCCGTACAGTTAGCAAAAAGATCTGGTTGTGCGTGAGTCACTCTATATTTGCTAGTCGTTCGTCATTATTTTAGAATAATAAATGAAAGATAATTATTAAGTCAGTAGCTTGTATGCTTATTTTTTTCAGAAATAAACATGTTGCTTTTTTTTAAATTATTTCAACGAATGGTATAAAAATACATATGTTCATGAATAAATATTTTCATGATAGGCCACAATATGAAAAATAAATCGGTAAAAAAAACTTGAATTTTGAGTTTATCATAAACATTTTTTTGACAATGCAATTTGAAAAACTTAAATGGATTTAATGCTGTAATAACACTTTGATTTGACGTTACTGGCATTATGTATACACACATAGCATTAAAGCGCACAAACGTTAGCGTTATATAGGCTCTTCAACGATAAATGACTCTTTATTAGTAAACCGTTCTTATTTTAGTTATGTGATAAAAAAGAATATTATATTTGTGTAGATTCAACGCTAAATTTATTGAACTCGTTGAATAAATAGAGGACATTTGTTTGCTTTGCATGTAAGATTGAAATATAATTTCACTGAGTGAACACCAGATGCAAAATATAAAAAGCTGGTGTTCACGAATGAGATATATTTCAATCTTATATGCAAAGCAAATGAATTTTCTTTTTATTTTTCATGCTTTTTATGTGATTTTAATATTTATAACTGATTTTGCCGCGTAACTTCGCGCATTCCCCTTTGTGACGTCATCACATCATGACGTCACATCATCAGATTTGAAACATAGGTCTGTTAGATTTCTCTAATTTTGTTACATTTTTAATATGATGTATGATGTATGATTTCTTAAAGAAGCAAAATTTATGCATGACGGCATTTATTTCTGCCTGTCATTCCAATTAGTTATGATTTTCTTTTCATATAGGGCTAAGTCCAGCTCGGTGAAAATTATATTTTTATAAATTTCACTAGTGGTTTATCAGAATATAATCATCTGATATATTACAATAAAACACTGGATAGCATGAAATAAAACAATATTAATAATATCTGTCATATTTTGCGGTTCGGATCGGAATATCCGTCCCGAGGTGACCCGCTCACTGGGCGGTAACGAGGCTTGCCGAGTTACCGCCCGTGGGCGGGTGACCGAGGGACGGATATTCCGATCCGAACCGCAAACATATGTCAGATATTTTTTCTTGCATATTCTACCATATTCCATTATATTTTAAATTCTTTATCTTTGATTTCAATGGAAATTTATATCATTACAACCGTAACTACTTTCTTACAACAACGTATGAATTACAACTTCATTCATAACGGTAAAATGACGTCATACTAAGCGTGCTATTGTACAGCACGCGACTCATCTGGAACCCCCCATGCCAGATGAAATTTCCGGCATGGGTAAAACTCACGGAAACGCCAGTCTGATATGCAAGAAAATACTAGCCAGAAAAAAATAGGATTAAATCAACACTCATTCAATATCCTCTATGCGATTAATCAAAATTAATAATTTATCTTAAAACATAGAGTCTCAAGAGCATTCATTTGCTTATTGTGCATTATCGCATAAATTTGGCAATTATAACTTAATGCATTAATTTTCAGACTTCTTACCTGATTTCATAATAAATAGCTTAAAAATCTACCAGCAATTTAAAGCTCTCTGACGTCAAATACAGAAGTTACTTTGTATTTTTATAACCCCTCATATATCAACAGGTTCTGTAAATAGATGTGTTATTTCTTCAATACTCGGATACGCATCTTACACCAGTTGTTTACAAATACTCAAATATAATTTTATCACACACCCGTGCCGATTTTGCGACTCCGTAAATATGGTATTGCACGGCCGTGCATATATTTTGACGTGACGTCATAAGCGTTATTCAAACATAGTGTAAAGACGCGCTAAATGTTAGCGTTATACTATAGGCGCGTCAATGAAAAATGACTCTTATTTTACCTAAAACGGTCTTTATTTTGGGTATGTGATAAATAGAATATTAAATTCGTGTAACTTCATTACTGAATTTATTGCACTCGTTGAATAAAATAATATTATGCTCGCCAGAGGCTCGCATAATATAATTTTATTCAACTCGTGCAATAAATTCAGTATTGAACTTACACTCATTCAATATCCTCTATATATTTCATGAAAGTAAATATTATATTGTGTATATTGCTGGTGTTCCGATGGGACATTTCAATAAATGAATTGAACTAGCTAATTGCTATGCATTGACTGGAGACAAAGATTAAATTAAACGATTTTTCCTATTTATTTATTAATTTTTTTATCTTTTTTGTCCTTATAAAGACATTAGTTTTATTTATTATTTAGTGCAGTTTTATCAATAAATCATGAAATGTTTGCTCTTTCTATCACTTTCATCTAAAGTATCTTTAATAAAGCTGCAATATTGAATTAAAACATTTCTTGCTAAAACATGTTTTTTAATAAAAAAAAATGGTCAATATTTGATTATATTACTTTACACATTTGATTTTATATTTCAATACCCCGGACAAAAATTATATCGCTTTAAAAATCTATGAATATATGCCCTATTTCAGTGATTTACTGACCGAGACAATTGATTTGAGTGTAAAGAGATCGAGGTCAATGTCGTCAGATGTATGGTCAGTCGAAGAGAAAAGTGAAATTAACATCAAGATCAATGGTGATAGTGGCGATTGTTGGATTCATGGAAGTTGTATACTACCTTCAGGAGAAATTCTGCTTACAGATTACAAAAATAAAAAGTTGAAGAAACATGATAACATGTATAAAGTAATCAGTGTGTGTGATCTTCCTGGTTTTCCACAAGATGTTTGCTATGTTGGTGATAATAAAGCTGTTGTATCACAGTTGAGGAAACTTCATTTTGTTGATACTAAATATAGTATGATACTGATTAGATCCATTGATACAGATCATAATTGTCATGGTCTGGCATGTCATGGTGATCAGATGTATGTTAGAGACATTTTTGGTTCTGTATATAGTTATAGTACAGATGGCATAAAGCATCAGATGATTTATTCATTTAGAACTGTATTTCTATATATGAATATTACTGTAAGTAATGATGGAAGTAAGTTATACCTACCAGATCAAAATAAGCTTGTTACCATTGACAACAATGGAAACCGTTTGTTTACATTAAACAATCTAGACATTGATATCCCATGTGGAGTTTGTGTAGATGATCAAGGTTATGTTTATGTAAATGGTAGGAATGGGAATATTTTACAAATAAGTGAAGATGGTAGAACTACTCTTCAAGTCATAACAAACGTATCTGGCTTGACAGATAAATGTACTTATACATTAACATATGATTGGAAAAATAAAGCTCTAATAGAAGCAGGGTTGTCAAACACAATTATAGTCTTAAAACTAAAGAATCAATGGAAAACTCAAGCAAGATGAATAAATAGGATACCGTGATCATGTCGTGGACAATTAAATAAAGTAAAGATTTCTTAATATATAATACACTTTATCACACACCCGTGCCGATTTTGCGACTCCGTAAATATGGTATTGCACGGCCGTGCATATATTTTGACGTGACGTCATTAGCGTTATACATACATAGTGTAAAGACGCGCTAAATGTTAGCGTTCTACTGTAGGCGCGTTAACGGAAATGACTCTTATTTCACTTTTAAACGGTCTTTATTTTGAGTATGTGATAAATAGAATATTAAATTCGTGTAAGTTCATTACTGAATTTATTGCACTCGTTGAATAAAATATATATTATGCTCGCCAGAGGCTCGCATAATATAATTTTATTCAACTCGTGCAATAAATTCAGTATTGAACTTACACTCATTCAATATCCTCTATTTATTTTCATTGGCATAATGTATAGTTTGAATTATTCCTCACAGTCACTAGATGGCGGAACAAAAATGATTTTCTGTTTTCACTTCATAGTGTAGATAAAGCAAGATATATGTTTATAAACTTTGACTTTGATACTCTAACATAAGAATTAAATTATTAACTAGTAATAAGACACCTTCTATTCCTTCCTTTTACAAGTCGAAAGTATAAATCTTAATGATTATTTTAGTATGATTTTGAGAGAAAAAACCCAAATCGTAGGGATATTCTTTATGATATTTTATTCAAAAATAATGTTATCAACATGTCAAATAATACAGTATAACACAAGTAAATAAATGCGTACAATAACAACAATATCATACAATAATAACAATAAAGTTTGTGCTATTATATATAATTATGCAGTATTTTAATCAGGAATTTTACATAGTGCCTTCAAGATCCTTTACACATATGGAAAATATGTTCTTTATGTTCTCTACATATCGCATGTAAATATATTGAATTCTGCTTCACATATTCAATTTCTATTCATATTTTTATTCATATGTCATTAGAACATATTATTTCATTATACTTTGAACAAGTTTGTGTTTGTTGGATCAAGTAAATAAAATCAGCATACATCTAATAAATTTTTCCTTTTTTATTACTGTCCAGTCTTATAAGGGTTTATTTATATGAAGTGATTGATTATTTGATTACATATAAGTAAGCCAAAAACAGTTGGTCGCACGAGTTTCCTTTAAAGGAACTCCACTAAGGTCTAACAGCTTTTAAAATCTGAAAAAGATCAATCTGGTCACTTAAAAGTAAAAAATGAAAAAAGATCAACTTAAAGTTAAAGGTCAATATGTAGAATGTTTGTCAGCCCGAAATTGTAAAATGCTTTTTAAGGTCATTTTTCGAATTAACAACAGTTATTCTGGAAAATCCGGAGTGAGCTAATAATGTCAAATTTTACACATAAGCTATTAGTTTAGACCTACATGAAATCATATAAAAATCTAAAAAGATATTTCCAGTTCTGTCATGTCAAAAAACCTCAGTTGAGTCCCTTTAACAACAGGCGATAATAATTTTCTTATCTAAACAAAATAGCCCCCTTTGAATTAAAATGGAAACATTAACAGTCAGCCAAATATTTCCAGTTACCAAATATTTCCAGTTCTGTCATGTCCAAAAACCACAGTAGTAATAGCTCGAGATGATAATATTCTGATCAGAACAGGTAAAATGGAAACATTAAAAGTCAGCCAATACAGCAAAATTGACAATATTGCAGACTAAATTGATTAAGCCTGATAATAAATAGCAGAAGTAAATGCGTTTAATTTTCTCAGTATTTAATAGTAAAACAAGGCTCTGGAAAATGCAGAATAGATTCACAGAAAGCTTTAATTTAGTCAAAAGTTTAGCAAGATTTTATAGTCTCACAGACACAGGTATGAATTAACATCTGAACCAACTCAAGATAATGATCTTGTATATTTATTTTAAGCAGTAAAGAAATATAATTCTGTCAAATATCATGCTAGAATTATTGTTTTTTTTCTGTGATCTACAATAATATTTCTACAGATGTGTGAAGTTTTAATTGAATACCATCAATGATTTATAAAATATACTTTCAGCGGTATATAAAATATAAACTTGGCCTCAAATTTAAACCAACAGTCACGTAGATGCATAAGCAATGGGTGTTCTGTATTAGTTCCTCTATTCTATATATAGTTGAGCTAAAACATTTGGAAAAAGAATTTTTCCTTTCTACCAATTTCACTAACATACAACTAAAAATAACTTAAAGTAACTATCACAACTTGAACATTAACTTTACCACATTACAACATATCAGTTGTACACACAAGAAATATACACTTTATATATATATTGCACTATCTCCTGCAAAAACTACAAAATATTGGCTTCAAACACAACGACTTAAATAAATAAACATAATTACAATATCAAAGTTAAGTTAAGAGAATTATAACATTACACTTTACCACATTAGATTTTATTTAGATAATTATTTATGATAAATGGGCTGTCAGTAGGACAGTGTGTTCCACTATTGTCATTGCTTGATTAAAACAAGAGCCTTGATCAGGTAGTGATTTTTTTTTTTCAAGTTCAAAACAGGCCATAATTTAGTCAAACCCCCATGTTATTGGCCTTAGACAGTGACCTCCTATTATGCTCTCAAATAAGATTGCTTATTTTCAATCCATTCCTTTCATTAGTTTATTCTTTAATATATGTGTGTAGATGTTTTCCGTTAAAAATAGTCAAGAATGCGCAGATTTCAACACTTTTCTTTATTCTCATTCATGGAATAATATATCAATGTGATACAACAATGCGATTCTCTGAAAATAATAAACAAACTAAATACTGATTACAACGCATTTAAAATAAAATACAATAAATTGTCTAAAATAATAATGCTAATACAAATCATAAATATACGATATCACCTTTACAATTATAGACTTTAATCTATTAAAATAATATTGTTATTTTATATTTCCGCGAATATTCCGTTTATAATTTAATTCACGGCAAATATTGTAAAGTTCATCATCATTTAAACAATATTGAATTTACTATTAAAATTCATACATAATTAATAACTTGCTTACCGATTATGATCTACTTTCCATTGGAAAACATCAATAAACAAAACACATCAACAATTTAAGCACTTCCGCCCAAAGGCAAACAACATATCAAAGTAACGGTTAATGACGTCACCGTAAAACAATTTAATGACGTCTTTTACGGGAAACAAAATAAGACGTTACGTTTGGCGGAAATAGTGAAGCTATCTTTAATTGAAAGAGTCAAAAACAATGTCTTTAATAGTAAATACTATCAGAAAAATCAAACTATGAAAAGTATGTGATTATAATAAATAAATTTACAATTAAGAACTATAATTCTTACACTCCCCACCATGAAACGTTACGATTTCATCTTATACAAACAATAGCTTATTGTAATGTATACCTTTACTTAAATAGAACATTCTAGTAGGCAAAGTTTAGTTATTGGTCTTAACAATTGTGACATACTAGTTTTGACCACACAGCTTCGTGTATGCCCGTCCCGACCCACATTTATAGTTACAAAACCCTGCCCAACGGCCACTGCCCCCTTAGTATGTTTTCCTGAGCCACGAGTACAATATCGCCCCTCACGGGATATCTCTTTGTGGTCTCAGCCATTTTTGTCGAGATTGTAGGGTAGGTATATATTCCCGAATCCATCGTTTCCAGAATATATCAGCAAGATACTGAGAGTCTGTCTCCACCTTCTCTTTGCATATGTATCTTCTTTTCTAAAAATGCCACGTGGAATACATGTATTGGACTTTAGTAATAAAATCATGCTTGGAGTTAAAACTGGGGGGTCTTTTGGGTCATCGCTTACTCGGGTAATGGGTCTATCATTAAGTATTTTTTCAACCTCTGTTACAACAGTAAGAAGTTGTTCATCTGTCAGAAGCTGCTCTTTGACTAACGATCTCAAAATTGCACGTGTCGATCGTATCATCCGTTCCCATATACCCAATGCTTTGTCATTACACTTTTCACCAGGGGTTAAGCTGACCACCGATTTGGCAAGATCTGATTCCGGTATTGTCTTTAAAACATTTCTACTGTTACTGAGCCATTTTGTTAAGCGAAATCCTCCCAAAGACAGCATTTTCTTTAAATTCATAGCCAATCAATAGCTTCCTGCTCAGATGGACAGACTTTAGACAGTCATCAACATAAAAATTCTTCTCAACTGTCAGCGCAACTTCCGGTTTAAACAGATGCGAGAAATCTTTCGCTGTTCTTTTAAGTGCATACGCAGCACAACTCGGAGAAGATGTAGCACCAAATAAATGGACATTCATGCGATATTGCTTAGGAATCTTGTCCAATTCTCCATTAGGCCACCAGAGAAACCTTAAAGCATCACGATCTTCCTCGATAACACGAACTTGATGAAACATTGCTTCAATATCTGCAATAAAATTGCTATTCGTTCCTGTCTAAACTTTATAAGTACACCGACTAGACTGTTCATTAAATCAGGTCCTTGCAAAAGTTGGCTGTTCATATAAGCGACATTCCTTTGTATTAGCAGCACAATCAAACACTACACGTACTTTTCCCGGCTTGTTAACATTTATCACGGGATGATGCGGCAAATACAAAACCCGCTTTTGTTTCTGGTACAATGTGATCCACTTCAGAGGCATATCCATTCGCAGATGGTAATCATTCACAGTAGTTCTGTACATATCATGCAAATTATTGTCACTTTGACAACTTGCGCTTCCAACTGCTGTAATTCTGGCTTGGGCAAGCGGTATATTATTTACGAATGATGAATTTCTATCACCCAAGGAAAGGACCAAGCTTGTAATGACCATCCTCGCGATTAAGTTAATGTTTGACTCCATGGATTCATAGCATTTTTATCTTCTGGAGCAGACATGCAAACTCTTCACTTGTGATTTATCATTAAAGTCTGTTGTCCAAACAAACGCTCAATTGTTGCTGTAACAAAATGTCACGTGACCTCAAGAAATTTTATTTAATATCGTTGGATTTCTTTCCTAGTTGGGACTGGATCGCGTAAAGCCATCCAAGACCAGTGCGTATCGGTACGGGTTCCCATCGCTAATTTCCGAATTTTTCACTTCTAGGGTAAATATGTGCAAACAGGTGAAATCCGTCCCTATTAAACATCATAACGTCATTAGTGTCTTATCTGGAATATTTATACCGATAAGTACGCTGTAAGTTTTCGGATATCCCTGCATATTAGCTGCAGATCGAGTTGTATCGGTAATGACTTTACTGACCAGACTTTTCTTAGGGTTAATACTTTCATTTCCATCGATAGGTTGAATATCTAAGTCGGCCTCCTGAAACATGTGATAATACCTTCCGTGAGTTTGCCGTAGACATCCGAATGTGACGGGGCTTTAACCGGTTATATTTTCGGCATCCGTAACAATCTTTCTTTCACAAAAAGGTTTTAGGGCCCCCTTTAAATTTAGAAAGGGCAATGTTGAAAAAACTACCGTCCCCCCCCTAACTATTAAAAGGAAAAATAATCCCCAGAAAAATTTTTTACAGTTTAAACCTTCTTTTCCCTGCACAGTTCCCACGAAGGGACTCCCACTGCTGTGGGGCCACTTTTCGGGTTTTACCCAACTATGTAAAAAAAAATGTGGTTTTTTTACATTACAATTAGTCACTTTTAAATTTTTGGTTTTCTACAGGGTTTTTTTAAAATTTGTTTACCTTTTAAAACAATTGAAACCACAATTTTAAGTGCTTTACCAGTTTTTTAAAAGATCATTGAACTCATTGACTTGGAACTTTTTACACAGGGGATTTAAATCTGCACAGTTTTCCTAAAAAACAAAAGCATTTTTCTACTTTCCTGACCCGTTTTTTTTCAAATATGTGTACTCAGAGTAGTAACCTTTTGGTTTTTTTTCATTACTGTAATAAATTTTCCAGAACTGTTTTTTGGTTTTTTTCTTGTAAAATCATTGGGTTTTTTCAAAGATCATAGCTATTAAGAGTTTGCGAACCTGATTTTTCGTTACAAATTTGACGAAATTTTGAAAACCGGGGCACCCTACCTGGGCTCATTTATATAATGTGCCTTTCCTTTTACCTTTTACTTTTTATATGTTTGGGGGCCCCCTTAAAAATGCAAATTTTAAAAAATTTTTTGTTTTTATTAATATCAGGGAAAAACCCCAAACCCGAGAAATGAATTTTCCCCATTTCTGCATCTCAAAAAATAATTTTGATAACCCTTTCCCAACCAAACGGACTTTAATTTTTAGCACCATTTACCCTTATCAAAAGACCTTGGGAATTTAAAAGTGGTTTGCCAAAAACAGAAATAATTAGGGCCCAGCAAAGTTTTTTAACTTTTTTTCCCCGGGTTTTAAAAAAACCCAAAAGTTTTTATACTAGATTTTTTCCTTAACCCGTAAAATTTCGAAAGAAAAAACTTGCTTTAAATTTATTTTCACTTAAATTTTTTTCTTTTCCCAATGTTTGTTTCAAAAGTTTTTGAAAAAATTTGGGAGTATCCCTTTAGGCTTCCCAAACAAAAAGTCAAAAGTTCGGGGGTTTGTAAGTTGAATCCTTTTATGAAGTGCTGATGCCAAATCTTTTGAAATGATCTTTCTAATGTTCGATGTCTCCCCTGTCAACTTTCCCGGTATAAACCAAACCCAACCCCTTTTTTTTTTCCAAAAAATTTTCCCCCTCTGGGCTGTGTTTAAATTTTTATTTCCAAAGAACCCTACGGTTGGGTTTAACCCCGAAATGATTAGTCCCTATTTTTTTTGGTTTCGTTTAGGGTGAGCTTTTTTGTTAGATATGACCCCGGTTTCCTGTGTTTTTTTTCTAACCCCACCATTTTTTCCCATCTCTGCTTTTTCTAATTCCGCTGCTGATCTAACAACCTTTTTTTTCATTTTTAAGATCCCGGCGAGCTCGTTCAAAAAAAAAAACCTTTTTTTATCTTTTAAATTTTTAAATTTTTGTTCGCTATTAAACCTTTCTTAAACCTTTGTAAATTTTCCCCGGCCCGACGGGGAAATTTAAGTTTTCGGGAACTTCCATGGCTGACCCTTTGACTTTGCGTTTTTTTCCCCTACAAAATATTTTCTCCAAAATGCGGGCCAACCCCCCGCGATCCACTGAGAAAAAAACTTTCCCTGGGGTTCTTCAAAATTCTTTAAACAAACTCTCAAAGTTTCGCTTCCAAATCTGCAACAACTTTCGCGGTTGCCGCGCACCCAAATTTAAACATTGTAAATGCATTTTATTGGGAAATGTTCAAAGCGTTCACATAATTTATTGTTCAGTAGTTTTTTTACCTCCTATATTATTGTAGGACATTTTCATGCTCTTTTTCAAGTTCATTGTATAGTTTTCGTCAGTTGAGCGGGCCATTTGCAACTTCTTGATCTCTTCAAACTGACAAACCTCCGATTAACAAGTTTCCGGCACTATTTGTTGACGGCATTTTCGGTGACAAGTAAAACTTCAGAGAAATTGGTAGTGGTTTCCGTTAAAAATAGTCAAGAATGCGCAGATTTTCAACACTATTTCTTTATCATTCATTTTGGGGAAAATTTAATTTAAAAATGTGAAAACAAACAAATGCGATTTCCTTTTGAAAAAAAAATAAATAAAAAAAACTTTAAAAAACTTTAAAAACAACCCCCATTTAAAATTTAAAAAACAATTAAAAATTTTCAAAAAAAAAAAATCTAATAAAATCATAAATATACGAAAACACCCTTTTCAATTATGACCCTTTAAAACTATTAAAATAATATTGTTATTTTTTTATTTTTCCCGAATAAAAAACCTTCTTTTTAATTTAAAATTTACGCAAATATTGTAAATTCATCATCATTTTTAAACCCCTTTTTGAATTTACTATTTAAAAATTTATACATAAATTTAAAAACTTTCTTAACCGATTATGAT
Organism: Ruditapes philippinarum; assembly: GCF_026571515.1. Taxonomy (NCBI): domain Eukaryota; kingdom Metazoa; phylum Mollusca; class Bivalvia; order Venerida; family Veneridae; genus Ruditapes; species Ruditapes philippinarum. The sequence goes on from NW_026858105.1 coordinate 88,412, forward strand.
CTACTTTTTCCCTTGGAAAACATCAAAAACAAAACACATAAAAAATTTAACACTCCGCCCAAGGCCCAAAAAAACATATCCCAAAATAACGGTTAAAGACTCACCGGGGGAAAAAAATTTAATGAAAGTCTTTTTGGGGGAAAAAAAATAAGACTTCGTTTGGGGGAAAAAGTGAAGCTATTTTTTAATTGGAAAAAGTCAAACAAAGTTTTAATAAAATACTTCAAAAAAAATAAAATATGAAAAAATATTGTTTAATACAATTAAGAATCTAAAATTTTTTACAATTTTTGGCCCTTTACTCAAAAAATCTTGTCAAAATTTGTCCAAAATTGGGAAGGCCCTCATAAGAAACAATACAAAATAAAGTTTTGAAAAAATTTCCCTTTAAATTTTAGTAAAAGAATTTTGTGTACGGCACAAAAACTTTAACCAGAAATTTACTGATCGACTCATGTGATAACTCTTTATTGTTCATCCCAAACCCTTTAAAATTTAAAAAAAATTTGGGGGTTTCTAGCTTACTATCTAAGGGTTTGTTTTTCATTTTAACCCTTTTAACAAAAATTTTTTATTTAAAAATTTTCATTGACAGCCATGAAAAACAACTCAAACATTTTTTCCCAAAGCAATCTCTCCCCTTTACAATTTCAAAAAAATTTGGCAAGGAAATTGAATTCCGTTAAAAAAAAAAAAAATTTACCGCATAAGTTTCCAAGAAAATTTAATTATCCTTTAAAAGGAAAGCTAAAATCCTCCAATTTTCATCACATAATCATCAAAGGTTTTTCCCTGTACTACTTCTGATTGGGGATAAACCCCTAACCAGCAAATCTTTTATGTTTTTCTGTAAACTGTCAAAAAAGGGTGGGTAACTGCTGGATTGTGGGGGGGCAACAATTAATTCTTCTTTGGGTCCGGGGTTTTCCAAATAAACAAAAACAAAATAACCCCCAAACAAATAAATTTTTTAAATTAAAAAACCCGTACAAATGCACATCCCTAAAGGGATATGGTGAGTGAAAAAGGTGGGAAAGTCAACTCTCTAACTTTAGCCCTCTTAATTCCAAACCCGATCTAAAAGTTTTTTTCAGAACCCTGGGAAAATCAAACCCCAAAACCCCATAAGTACCAATTTAAAAAAAAAATTTTCCTTTCCTTTTTTTTTTTTTTTATTTAAACTTACAAAGGGAGATTTAAAAAAGTGTTTATAAATTTTTTTTATAAAGTAATGAAAATCTTACCTTTTAAAAACTTTGTTTGACCCGATTTCCCTTTCCCAATTTTTAGAACTTACATTCAGCTTACCCCGGAATTTTTAAAAATTATAATGTAATGTATTGCTTAAAAAAATGAAGATTTACCTTTGGAAGGGAGCCAGGGGTATCCCTTTAAAAACATGTTAATTTTAAACCCAGGGGTAAACCCGGGATGATTGAAAAATTGAAAGATTTAAACCCCGAAAAATTGCCCCGAAATAAACCCTTTAAAACATGAAAATTTAAACCCGACAGTAGCCAGGGGGGAAGGGTTGAAAACCAAAAATTTTATCGAAAAGTAGCTTTGGGTTGCTTGGAAAAAACATGGAAAAAATTTTCCCGTAAATAAAAGGGACCCGGGTGG
>NW_026858106.1:0-54310 GCF_026571515.1 Ruditapes philippinarum
AATAACAGATGTCTTACTTTGAACAGAGGTTACATACAAGTACACAAAAGTTCCTACTTTGCACGAGCCTGGTTTCGCCCATGTGTCCATCCAACAGATAAACAAGTCCCCGTTACCATTTCCCAGTTATAGAATGACAAATTGCAACAACACAGTTTTCTTTTGTAACGAAAGATCACCATTAAACTGAGTGGTGTTTTCAAAATAGCCTGGATATCAAATGCCAACACAAGAAAACTTTGGGTCTTCTTTGTGCGTTTTTATCGACCTGATGTTTTGCATTCTTGCACTGTTTTTTTTCTTTTTGGTCAATTGGTGTACTTGATATTTTGCTTTTGTTGCTCAATCTAGTCTATCTTCTATTCTCAAAGTGTCCATTACAGATTGCAGAGTGCATTGATTTTCTTAAGGACGGAAGAAAAGTTTATATTCTGTACTAAAAATGATTCTGTAAACAACCTCATGAAACACGCTTCTATTTTTGTCCTTTGCATTTTCTAGCATACATGGAGTATATTCATTTTATATATAAATCTTGCGTTAGATACTTCCTGTTGGGTCTTCCGTGGTGTAGTGTGATTAAAGTCGGAAAGTTTCGTTTTGTGGGTTCTTTCAAATGATCTGTGATATTCCGTGGTTTTATTTCAGGCACAGCTTTCCCTCTCTTGTCATTTCCAACAAATAACCTGCCACTTGTGCTTACTGTGTTTGCAACTGTTTTGGACCGCATCGATAGTTTTTAGGTAAAATTCTGGGAAACAAAGCGATCCTCGAAGCGTTAATCACAACAAAATTAATAAAAATTGGCGACTCGTTTGATTGAGTTCGTACATGAAGATAATGAATAATGCAACATCCCTCACGCCCTCCTTTCTACCTGTGTGAAAACGATTCGAAATAGGTCTTTGTTTTGTTTCTCTGTTAGATACATTCTCTGGTTCTTTATTGGCAACATGGAACAAATGAATTGCCTCTGACTATGTAATCACCCATTACCATATGAACTGAATATTTTCTGTCTTTTCATTTCGGTTATATTCTCGCCTGCATTTAATTCTAAAGATAAATTTTCGTGGGAAAAGAGATAACAGATAGTCCTATGAACTGTATGAATGCATCATTCAGTCAGGGTAAGAAAGGTGAATAAATCATTATAACCTTTTTCCACTACAGATTCTTCACAACATGTGGAAACAACATAAACAACAGGTAATAAGTACACTTAGAAACCTTTTACCCCTAAAATAATTTGTAGAAAAGAAGTTATTACAGAAATAACTTTTTAATTTTTTGCCCTTTAAGGATTGAATATTTTATATAATATTCGTCAGACATAAAGGACAATAAAGTACATTATAAAAAACATAAAAAGTCAATTTCGGCAAAAGTGGCAGTTATAACCTTTTACCTTTGAACCCTCGATATGTGGAAATTTAAAATTAATCACCTGAATATGTTGTAAAAAATACATTAAAATGTAAAACATAATTATGTATATTTCTATTTAATTTATTAAAATACATAATTCATTTAAACAAATATTTTCTTTTTTGAGATTGATAAAAGGGAGACACAAAAATTAAAAACACTGTCTAAAATATTGCCTGATCTTCCTTCTCGCGTAAATCATTTTTATATACAAGTGGATGTGAAATTGTGTACATGAAATAAAGTTTTAAACTTACTTTAAATGTTGGATTTATTAATGTTTCGTAGACATAATCAAGAAAAACTGGTTTATTTTTGGTTTGACACGATAGTTGGAAATTTGCTATTTCTACTTCCTCTTTTGGGGAAAGGGCGAAAGTCTATACTAATTACAAGGTACTCGTCTATACAGATTTGAAAGTCGTAAAATCTGCATGATGTCGTGAAAGTAAATATAGTTCTACTGTAAGGAATAAAAGATACGTTTTTCTGAAACTTTTTCATTTTCATGAAAAATAAATTAGGTTTTTATAAGGAATAGTTTGAACAAAAACATAAAAAAATGCAATTACTCAATGTACTGAAAAAGGTTCATGAACCACCAAATTTTACTCTTGATATTTTGTCTATACAGATTTGACTGAACTAGTCCTAATATGTGTCCTGATTTGAAAGATCTTACCAAGTTATGTGTACTAAAAAACTTAACTTCAACTAATTTTACTTATTTCACCCTAAATAATGTGTCTATACAGATTTTCAACAGAGTTCATTCCGTATGATCAATAGACCACTGTCTATATTTATTTGAAAAATATTTTATCATGTATAATGTGGTCTATACAGATTTCACCAATTTCATTCGGTATGATCTGTCTATAACAGATTTCCACGCGACTTCATTCGGTAATGATCTGTCTATACAGATTTTCACCAGATTCATTCATTAATGATCTGTCTATACAGATTCACCAGATTTTCATTCGTATGAACTGTCCTTATACAGATTTCACCAACTTTACTTCGGTATGATCTGTCTATACAGATTTTCACCAGACTTCATTCCATATGATCTGTTATACAGATTTCACCAGATTTCATTCGGTATGATCCTGTCTATACAGATTTCACCAGATTCATTGGTAATGATCTTTGTCTATATACAGATTTCACTAGACTCACTGACTTCATTCATTATGAACTGTCTATACAGATTTCACCAACTTCATTCTTATGATTGTTATACAGATTTCACCAGATTTCATTCCGTATTGATCTGTCTATACAGATTTCACCAGATTTCATTCGGTATGATCTGTCTATAAGATTTCACTAGACTTCATTCATTATGAAACTGTCCTATACAGATTTCACTAGACACTCATTCATTTGATTATCTATACAGATTTCACCATACTTTATTATTATAATCTGTCTGTAAGATTTTCACTAGATTGCATTCATTATAACTGTCTATACAGATTTCACTAGACTTTATTTATTATCAACTGTCTATACAGTTTCACTAGATTTCATTCGTTGATCCTGTCTATACAGATTTCACCATACTTTCATTCGATGGAATGCTATACAGATTTCATTAGACTCATTCATTATAATCTGTCTATACAGATTTCACTAGACTTCATTCAATTTATAATCTGTCTATACAGATTTCACTACACTTATTTATTATGAACTGTCTATACAGATTTTCACTAGTTTCATTCGGTATGATCTGTCCTATACAGAATTTCACCAGACTTTCATTCATTAGATCTGTCCTAACAGATTTCACTAGATTGCCATCAATTATGAACTGTCTATACAGATTTATACTGAACTTCATCGGTATGATCTGTCTATACAGATTTCAACTACACTTTATTTATTATGAACTGTCTATACAGATTTCACTAGATTTCATTCGTAATGATCTGGTCTATACAGATTTCACCATACTTCATTCGTATGATCTGTCTATACAGATTTCACAGCCAATACTTCATTCCGTATGATTCTGTCTATACGATTTCACTACACTTTATTATTATGAACTTCTATACAGATTTCAATTAGATTTCATTCGTAATGATCTGTCTATACCGAGATTCACTAGATGCATTCATTATGACTGTCTATACAATTTCACTAGACTTCATTCATTATAATCTGTTATAAGATTTTCACTAACACTTTATTTATTATGAACTGTCTAACAGATTCACTAGATTTCATTTCGGTATGATCTGTCCTATACAGATTTCACAGATTGCATTCATTATGAACTGTCTAACAGATTTCACTATACTTAATCATTATAATCTGTCTATAAGATTTCACTACCTTTATTTAACTATGAACTTTGTTATACAGATTCACTAGATGTTTCATCGTATGATCTGTTCTATACAGATTTCATCGAGCATAACTTGTTCGTATTCACGAGTGAGTTTTGATCAATTACGTAAGAATTTTATTATAGATACTGTTATTCTTACTGTTTCTGAATATAATAACACATCTATTCAGTGTGATATTGAAAAGACTCTAAGTGAACACTATTTTAACTAATCATGTTGTGAGTACAGTGTCTAAATTAGCTATGAAACTTGTGTTTTAATTAAATACGGAGTAGATTTCTTATTTACGGAATATTTTATCACTGTTGTCATATACAGATATATCATTTACTACATGAATGGCGAAAAAACAGTTGAGACTCTACTTCTTATATATGCGAATAGATCACGACAAATTCATCAGATTACTCTCTACATTCGATATAATCCATTAATCATTTGGAGCACTGTGTCTAAACACTCCATGGAGTTTTAAGCCGTATCAGCTTACAAGTAGTTATATTATGAGAAGTCAGTAGTACAGCAGTAATACTTTGCAGATTATATATCATGGTCTAAATGAGTATACTTCGAACGAAAATAATGTTATTATCTAATGAATCTCTATACAGATTTCACCCATTTAAATCTCTCTATTTGTGCTACTGATTTGTTTATACAGATTTTGTCAAACTAGAACTTCATTGCAGTTATGAACTGTCTATACAGATTTCACTGCGACTTCATCATTATGATCTGTCTATACAGATTCACATACTTTATTTATTATAATCTGTCTATACAGATTTCACTAGATGCATTCATTATGAAATTGTTACACAGATTCACTAGACTTATTTATTATGAACTGGTCTATACAGATCACTAAATTTCATTCGTATGATCCGTCTATAACAGATTCACCATACTTCATTCGGTAATGCTCGGGGGAGGGGTCTATACAGATTTCACTAGATTGCATTCAATTATGAACTGTCTATACAGATTTCACACATTGCATTCATTATGAACTGTCTATACAGATTTCACTAGACTTCAAGTTCCAATTCATGATTCTCTTCTCTCATTACCATGATTACTCCACCAAGAGTCTACATTCGAGCAATATGATCTAGTACACAATTACAGAGAGATGACCAGCACACTATCATTTAATTATTTTCGTATCTGTGAGTCAACAAGATTTTCCAAACTTCATTCATTATGATCTGTCTAACATGATTTCAATAAGACTTGCTCTCATTTGTTTAGGAATCGATACTACTACAGATTTCGCACACCAAGTATTATATGTATTAGCTGTCTGATACAAATTGTAACCTCAGACTTCATTCATTAGATCTGTCTATAAGATTTCATCAGTAATGAAACTGAGTTTTAGCAGGTTGTTCAGATTTCACTGAACATGAATGTGCTCTTTACAATTAGTACGTGTTAATTATTCTATCTTATGTGTTCTCATACACATTTTGCTTGACTTTGTTTTGTATTAATCTAAAAAAATTTACCATTCATTAGTAACATTTTTTAAATATTTAATATGTGTTAACAAAGATTATATAACTAAAGATGTCAATAACTCTCACGAATTAGAGTACACGTGAGAGTTAGGAGACAATCAATATGGTTCATGACTAAAATGTTTCGATTTACAAAAAACTACATTGCAAACTCACACAGCCAGACACAAATTCATAATTTGCATACATTAAGTAGGGTCAACGCGCAAAAAGTGGACCATTCCCTCTATATCAAGCTAAAACATAAACAACAGTATGTATTAAGTTACACTCCCTGTATAAGAGATACACGTCAGAGACAGTGAGCGCATATATCATTATAGACCAGAACAGACATAGACAAACTATAAGCGAGCTCGATTAATTAGAGCTTCAGTGTTTGTAAAATTTAATGGTCTAATAAAAACTAAAGAAACATCACCAATCAAACATACATCATTGAGTGAAAGTAAGTCTTGCAATAGGATGCTCACACATGCGACAAAATTCAAGAGAGTTCAATGCGAAAGCCAAAAAGGTGAAAATATCGATTTATAATAGTATTTAATGAGGAAGAAGAAAAACCACGGTGATAAAACTTTGGTTACATTATGCTAACCAGAAAAGAAACATCACACAAAAATAAGTTAATTTAATCATTGCGAGCGTCGTAATCCATTGTAACCACCATTGGAAACCAGCGCATTAAGCACAAAAACAATTTATTCGTACATATTTTCTCAACACTAAGACCTAGAACATCTGTTCTTCTCCTTATTAGTTTTCTATTCACCATGACAACATGAACTAAAATTCAATTATATACTCGTAATAGTGCTGAATCTAACTATCGGAGTGTGTATTATACTGACCATAAATTTATGAGAGAGTATACTTGCTTCATAAAAATTACTCTTATTATTAATTCTTATAACTGTTATCTCATGCATATTCACATCATATCAACTATTCAATATTATATATTATTGTTATACATATTGTGTTTTATTGTTTTTATTTACCACTTGGAAAATATTAAATACAAAAACTAAGAATGATAGAGGAAAGAGAAATGTAACAAATTACTGTACTAGGAATAAGGGGAAAAAATATATTAAACAAGAGGGCCATGATAGCCCTGAGGTCGCTCACCTGTATATAGCGAGAGAGAGCAGATGACGAGTCGTATAGTCTGGGTATACACTTAGAGCCATTATCGATCCGTCGAGATTACTTAGTAGACACCCATAAGAAGATGCTTTCATGCTTACAGGAGTTTATCACTAATGCTGTCTATGGACGGTCTTTTAATGAAAGAAGATTTTTAAGTTTTTTAACTATAACACATATATTAAAAACAATGACACCCTGGAGCTGGGCCAGTTTTGACCCCAGGGCTTTTATTTGAACAAACTTTGTAGACACTTACTAGAAAATGTTTCATGCTTAATGAATTAAACTCTTAGCTATTTGGGTTTTTTTTCAAAAAGAAGATTTTAAGTTGTTTGCTATACACATATAAAGAAAATCAATGACCCCGGGGCGGGGCAATTTTGACCCCCAGGTCTTTTATTTGAACAAACTTTGTAGACCTCACTAAAAGATGTTTCATGCTAATTTTAACTCTAGCTATTTGGGTTTTTTCAAGTAAGAAGATTTTTTAAGTTTTTTGCTATACACAATAAGAAATCAATGACGCCCCGGGGCGGTGCCAATTTTGACCCCAGGGCCTTTTTATTTGAACAAACTTGTAGACACCCATTAGAAACATGTTTGATGCTAAATACTTAGCCATAGCTCTTTGAAGTTCTTTAAAAGAAGATTTTTAAGTTTTTACTATATGCATTAGGGAAAATCAATGACCCCCGGGGCGGGCAATTTTGACGCCAGGGCTTTTATTTGAACAAACTTGGTAGACAACTTATTAGAACATGGTTTCATGCTAAATATCTTAGCTCTAACTCTTTTGGTTCTTTAAAAGAAGATTTTTTTAAGTTTTTACCTATATGCATATAGGGAAATCAATGACCCCCTGGGGCGGGCAATTTTACCCCAGGCTTTTATTGAACAAAACTTGGTAAATCAACCATTAGAACATGTTTTATGCTAAATATCTTCTTTATAGACATTCTGTACAGCTATCGTGTGTATTACAATAGACGAGAGATTTCTGATGTTATATATAGAATTGGACTATATAGAGAGACGATTTACTATCGATGAAAACCCCACAGGTGTGAGGCGTAGGTCAATTATGTGACCCGCACAGTGGATATATTGTCTTATATTCGAACCTAAATATTAGACAGCTTCCACTCGAGAAAGAGTTCCGAGAGAGTGGTGAGGCATATACGCTAAGTCTCTAATCGGTTCACGTTTAAGAAACCTGATTTAAACGTTCGTACTTACGGACTGCGCCCGTGATTGCCGGAGTGAGTACTGGTCCTCGACTCATGAGAATTAAAGTGTCATATCATATGTATTATTAGAGGTCGGGACCACCATATTTGAACATCACACAAATTGTCATCTATGGAAGTGAGAAATTTGCGGACTAGTCGGATGAGAGTGTGAGAGATGATCACGACAGAGTGGTGCGAACAGGCGATTACAAGGAGAGTGTGTATCGCCGCGTGCCGGACGCCTGACGGAAGAAGCTTGGAGAACAAAGATGCACACTGTGTCCACAGAGCACGAACTTTCTCACTATAGAGTTCGACACGTTGATCCGAGAAAAACGTCACCAAAATATATTGCGATACTAGCTATTATATTTGAGACTCTGGATATGTTGAAAACATATTATTACGACAACAGAAATTGACCATCACTATTCTGAGAGAGAGACTTGTCGAAAAGCCTGACTTCGTTCTGTGGAGCAAATTTGGGCTCGCTACTAGAGATATGTACCACGTGATCACATTATGTGCATACACAATGTAACTAGAGATTTAGCGCGATTTTGAGTTAACAAACCAAGTACCTTGCTGAGTCACTGAGTGTCCTTACTAATATTATCTACAGTTATATTGTGTATTGTGTAAAACTACTGAGGAATTATTAAAAAACACACTATATATTCACTAAGTAGAATAGATTCACCTTGGATGTTAGCAAACTCTCAGAGACGCCATATCGCTATGGACCGCGCAGCATATCACCATTAAACGACACGAGACTGGTCGCGAGCTAGTATTTAACCATAGGCGGTATTTAGCACATGCGCTCATAGGCAGCTCTTGAGCGAGACAATAGACCGCTTTCCACCTGTTGGCATTAAGTGAACGAGAGGTAATAATACTATACGTAGTCGCGACGAACTTATATGATAAACCTCATTCACATATGAATATATGATCTATATTTAGTAAAATAGACTCTGGTCATTTTCCAAGAGAAACTACTATATACTTAACTTCAGATATATTTCACATTGTAATTTTATAGTACTGATTAGTGATCGGCGACAGCTTAGGATATGGCCGATGTTCCACAGAATCTCACGCACTCTTGATATTAGTCTTAAATGCGCTCATTTACAGTCATAGAGACACGCTTTTGGAAAAAAGATCCAGCTGTCGCAGGCCCATAACTTCGGGTTATTTGAAGTCGGATTTTACAACTTATTTCACACGCACACAAGTATTCACGTCCGATAAACCCTTCTTGGTTCTGTAGGTACGGGATTTGTGTCTATCGTTGGCAATTCCACTCTACTATGTGATATCGATACCAAATATGATTAGCCATCTTTTGAACGCATTCATTGGGGCGTATTCTCGGACAAGCCATACACATACCGATTATATAATGATGAGTGGCTGGAACTTTAATGAGATCATCTAGGTATAGCGACATTACACACTTTGGAACTTGTCTGGGACCTAAATTACCCTATCGAGCACCTCACAATAAGGAAATCACTTATCTTCCCGTTGTCACTGAGTGATCACTATTATTATTCGCTGAGGTATAGCTTCTTCGCAGACACACCACTGCTATGCTGGTTCTGATATTTCACGATCTCTTTAGTATTAGTTATTCTATGGTTATATATCGCTGTGGTATAATAAACTATATACTCATTAACATTTGCGTCAAAATTGTTGCTTATTAAATTTCTACATTGAGTCACTTAGTCTTCATTTAATTATACAACTACATTGAATTGGGACAATATTATTTCGGATATTTATGAATATATAAGACATCAAACAAGATCGAGCCAATTCCAAATATTTATTAGCTAGCAACGTTCAATTGGAATTATTTTACTCTATAAATCTGAGACAATGTATGTACAAGATGGCTAGAGTTTTAGCATATATCTAGGATTATAACAAGATATCACATGTTTGAAAAAAAATATAATTTGGGTCACCGGGGGTTCCTCGTTTTTGAAGTCATCCTGCCTTGGAAATTGGACTTTTTTTGTTAAATTCAAGGGGCAGATAATTACAATGAAGGGAATTAATACATTTTTTTTTCTATTTTCATCAAGCTTACCTTCATTTAGTTGATATGCAAAATTCAAGAACAAATTTAGAAGTGGGTAGTTTTCTATTCCCACTTCTTTTTTTAACTGTTGCATTTTTCTTTAAAAAAATGGCCTGTTTTTAAGGATTTAAAAGTACATTTATTTTCATTGAAAAGAATTAATGAAATGATGTAAGAATTGCAATATTATTATGTATTGTACTCAACAATAAAAGAAAAGCATAATCCAGAATAAAAACAAGAATTCATTTGAGTATGTTATAAGTTATCTGCCCTTGAAAAGACCTCAAATAAGTAGAAAAAGTCTGAACAATTTCCCCTTGAGACGTTTTAAGGAAGCCATTTCAGGGAAGGTTCTGTTAAATAATAATGTGTGAAATCTATTTAGTTTGGTCTTTTAAGTAAAATATTCTCAATTTAATTGTCACGAATAGGACATCACTGAGGTGGCAGGATGACTGACGTCTAATTGACTACACATCTAATAATGTTTCTAGTTTGACATTCTGAAAGTTGTCGGTAGATATATTCAACCTTTAAATAGTTTTCAGAAACGTGCAGAGTTTGTGCTATATGATGAAGTTAATGAAAAAATACATACTTATTGGATGTTACACGGCTTTGTTTTTGGATTGTTAAGAAATTGTGTACAGTAGTCTTCAAGCCTCGTGTAATCACTGTCGGAAAACTTGTAAAATTGCACATTGGAGTACCTCTGGTTCACTGCTCTACTACGCTTGAATGGAAGAGAAAAATATTGTTTAAACAATTTTATATGGGTAAAGGGTTTTGATGCTGCTCCAACAATAATTCAGTCATATCACGACAGCAGTAAAATACTTCCTCCTACGAAGTTACCAGGTATACTAGTAAATGTTACTTGCACTACAGGATTTTAATATAAGTTAATGTCACATATAATAATGCAATACATGGCTACCGAAAAGTAAATATTAAAGGCCAGAGGTCTTCTGCACAAAAAAGGATTTAGCCAATCCAACAGTAGAGACTTGGTGAATAATTCCATTTGTTCAAATTGAATATTATATTAAAGTCATGAAAATGTGGACCCTTCTTCATTGGTTTTTTTTTCCAATGATTTTTTAAAAATATTTCTGATGTATTGTTATTTAAAAAAACAATTATGGAATCCTATCCAAGTTTAAATAATTCATTGATAGACAGACATATGTACAATATTAATTTAGGTATCAAATCTGAAGAATCCATTACATATATAAACATTTATACATGTACCTTGTTAGAACCTGAGCTCCTTAATTTCACTGAAGCATTCATACTTATCCCTCTTGTCCACTGCAACACATGGGAGATAAATTGCCTAATAATACTTCAATAGTAAGTAAATAATAAATTTAACACTTTAAATAATAAACACATAACTCGGTCACTTTTTATTTCATATATGAAATGAAACGAGACACACTGGCAGGATATTCTTTAACTCAGAGGCTATAATAATGATCATATGTCACTCTAGAAATGATAGTGATTAAAATCTGAGAGAATATGCCATTATAACAATTTAAAATCCTGTAACTCAAATTCTCTAGTCTGGAAATGTCACTTGAAGCATATTACAATAGACATGTGTACTAATAAGTAATTAAATAATAACCTTCACGATTAGTCTAATATAATCTAACCCGAATATCTCTTATTTGAGTTTTATAGTAATAACACCTTGTTCATGATTATTAGTTCACATCTTTTAGATTATTATCATCATGAAGGATCACAGAAGTATACATGAAACATATCAAAGATAATGATTAGGACATTACTCTCATATTGAGCCATTGCGAGATTCTTTGGATCATCTATTCATAAAGTATAATTAAAATTCTCTTGTAATGCTACTTATACTAATTATATGTATTTTACACAGAGTTATTTATAACAAATAGAACTGCATATCAAGTTGTAGTGAAGATTACAATATTAATCTTAAATATTAAGATATTTTAAATATTCCCTTAGATATATTACTTAAATGAGTCATGATTTAGTGAGCGCTCAGATTATTAGAATATAACTTTAATTTCATAATCCTTCGAAAGTTAAGAATTTAAATAAATTTCTAGATATTGTATTCAGACGCAGAGACGTAATCAGTAATAACGGTGTCGAGAAGGACTAGAGAGAGGTGTGAGAACCTGAAAGTGAGCCATGGTATAGAACAGGGACAACCATACCAGGACGGACCAAAATATGTTTGAAATATGAGCAGAAACTCTATCATATTCATAATTCATAATTTTTTAAGTGTTTATATTTATTTAGTTTATATTCAAAGCATTATTGAACCTTTTGATTCATTTGTTTAATCAATATGTTAAAGCTTATTATATTGAATGGTCGTAAATGTTCTAAAATATTTGTTCTATTCAAATATAAGTTAGCTTTTTTCTATTGTCAAAAATGTATTATCCAGTAAATTAATCGAACCTAATATCCTTTTATCCGCTCATAAATTATATGCAGATATTTAATAGTAAAAAACATATATAGAAAGAATACATTATATTCTGATTTGTTTAATTTCTCATAAACAAAAATCAACAGAAACAAAAAGCGAAATGAATAGGCTTCCATGAGTATGTCTTAGAAGTTGTACTGTAGATTTCTCTCTAATGAGGATATATAAATATTATTTATTTAAACTAAAAATGCTGGTATGTTCTTCGTTTTTTTCCAATTATTTACAATTAACAATTTTGTTCTTTGACTGTTCCCTGTAGCAAGAACGAAATAATTAAAATATGTTTTGATATTATTCCGGGAAATGCAATAATAATTATACTATAATAACATCAAAAAAGCTTCATAAAATGTTTTTTTTTTCACTGGCCGTCATGGCATTTATTAATTATTGACCGACTTTTAATGAAAGACCAAACGTTTCTTTAATCTCTCCTGACACATATTCTTGTTCTTACATGTTCTAAACATTTAAATACTTTTGAAATCTAAATGGCAAGCAGATATAGTAGCTGAAAAAAATTGAAATTTAAATATAACAAAATATAAAAGGAGATGTAGAATTAGTTCATAAAGGACTCTTTGCTTTCATGGTATTTTTAGTAATGATACTCATTTACGCGGCTCATTTGCTTTAAATAGTTATTCTACTTTTCGGAACTGGTAATCTTCTCATAAAGTTTCCTAAAATCTGGAATCGAGTTGTCCCATGTATCTTATTGTTACTTTTGAGCACTGTACTTTCTTCTGTTTATAATCGTCAGTCAGCAAATGCGGCATCCGTCATGCACAAATCGTCTTTTAGTCCACATGTTTTGTCATAATATTTATTATGTACTGATCCTTTTGAAAAGTCCAGATAGTTATTGCGCGCAGAGGATATGTAGAGTCAGCTTTAACCATGCATTTTACAGCAATGTTTCAAAGAGTGATTCCAGTACTGACTGCGAGCACTGTTCTTATATTTGAAAGCCTTGGTGTCATTTCTAACCAATTTGAAGCAAGTTGAAACACTGCATTTCCATACGCTATTGATCCAAAAGTGGACATAAGATTCCATTTAGTGTATTGTATACATTTATTACTCAACAAAATATTGACCGGGCACTTCATTTATTTCTTAAAGGTCATTTGAATAAGCACTGACCAGTATCTATCGAATATATCGAAATCTTTGCTCACATCACTCGTCAGTGAGGTGTGGTGTATTGCTACCGATCTGAAGGTCTCTGGTTCGATTCCTTACCAACATCACGTTATGATATTTTTAATTTACTTGCAAGAATTAATTTGAAATCATTTAAATACACCTGCCTTTAGAATACCTTTAAATTGGTATACACAATAATATTTATTTCATTACAGTATCTTTCAACGGTTCTTTTTGTGACATTATGTAATTGAAAATGCTTTAGCGCATACACGCTATTAAGGAAGTTATTAAAAATACTAGTGCATAGAAAGTACACACAAACAAACAATTTTCAATAGTTTTAAGAGAATAGCAATTCTAAAATTAAAATAAAAAAGAAAACAAATCGCTGAAATAGTATTCGAACCTACCATTTCACGTCCACATTCTAAAGCCCTTTTACCTACTGCGCTCGGAGGGATGTTTAATCTTCACCATTTTAACAATTGGACAATTAATATTCAAGTCGATTTACAAGTAGATCGTAATGCTTACTGAATATACCGACTTCAGGGTCAAATGCCCAGGTCATTGTTTGTAGACAATACTTAAATATAGCCGCTAAATGTTTGTTTTCACTATTATGATATAATACTTCATATCTATCAAAATAACAGTAGCAGTCAGCGACAACATGTTTTTTCCATTAATTAAATTAAACACAACTATCATAAATTATCTTGAATTTCGGGCAAATTGACCGACGAATTTTTAAGAACCACATAGAAATCAGATCGTTTTAAATCACCCTGAGGCTCGAACAATCAATGTTTCCTTCTTTAAAATAAAATGGTACACGTTCCCCTTCTAAAGCGTTCGATGCATCATTCATTTTTAACGTATATGTGATAATTCCAATGTTGCCGTTAGGTCTATTTCTGTAATAATCATGATAAAAAATGTTCTTGAATAAAGACAATGCCTTCGCTTTCGTTTAATTAGGCAAACCATTTAAATGATTAAAAGTGTGGCTTACAAATCAGTTTTAATAAGAGAGTAATTTTGGAACGTTTAGAAAATAATGTGTTACGAAAAATCATTGCTTTAACTGGAGACACGACCATTACATTGATCTCAATATTATCGAAATGAGTATTAAAAAGTAAATTAAAGATCTGTTATAATATATGCATTTTCTTTATAGCTCTACCTATTAATATGTCAGAAATATTGTATGTAAGCACACGAGGTAAAACGACTGGCAGCATTTCAAAAATTGAAAGCTTTTATTTCTGATAATTGAAAGTTAATCGATTTATTATAATGATGGACTTCTTGGCATGCATAGAAAATGCAATAAAAAATGTTCACTTAAGATCTTCATGGGAATACTACATCATTCCTTTCATATCGGAATAACTTAACAGCCACAGAGATTTTAGAAAAACACACTTATTTTTATCATTATGAATGCATCTCAAAATAGCAATGCAGTTCAAGAATTAAGAAATTCAGTTAAAAATAAAAGAGAAGCAGCTCGTTTAAAAATCATAATGAAACTGAAAATAGTTTTAAAGGTTAATTAACAAAAACACAATAACATGAATATATCATTATTAAAAATACTCTAGCTATATCAATGAACGTGTATACTTCATATTAAAACAGTATAAATGTTCGTGATACGTCACTTTTAAATAATTTATTGTAAGATGCATGAAGATATCTTTATAATTATTAACATATAATTGTCTTCTTTATAATAGGGGCGTCCGTCGAGTGGTTAAGGTCGTTGACTTCAAACCACTTGCCCCTCACCGCTATGGGTTCGAATCCCGACATGGACTTTGGATTCTTTCATGTGAGGAAGCTACCCAGCTAGCTTACAGAACGTCGGTGGTTCTGCTCAGGTGCCCGTTCGTGCCTGAAATTATGCACGGAAGGGCACCTGAGGTCTTCCTCCACCAGTAAAGCTGGAACGTCGCGATATGACCTATACTGTGTCGATGTGACGCAAAACCCAAAACAAAACAAAATCTTTATAATAACTACATACAAGATTCTAAAAATTATTACGTTACCTGCTTGATCTGAAATACATTATAGTAATATGAATACTATTTCCTAAATGTCCTAAGAATGTTATGTATTTATAAATTTTAATGATTTTAAGAAAGGTTTATACATATTTTTTACTTCAAAAATGTATGCATAGGTCGGGCAAGAGTTATTTCTAGACAAATATACATTATGATATTTAGGTATTTTTTCATTAAACAGTGAAACATGAAATGACAGAAAACGAATGTCATAGAAGAAAATTCAACGTCTCATAAATGTAGAAAGGTTAAACAAAAGCCATTGTTAAGTATAATAGAAAAAGACAGATAAGGCAATATGGTAATCAATTTTTGATAATGACATCGTCTACTGAGAATCATGGCATTGATGGCGATAGCTCCAAAAAATGACAATATCACCATAAATCAAATAGGGATGATTCCGCTTAATGATATCATTTTCTTCTGACATATATTTCCCAAATTTAGACAAATAGGATCCTGAAGAGCGTTTTCTATTCTTCGTACGTATATACGTATATTGGTTGCAATGATATAATATTTACGTATATTGCATTCTACATCAAGGAAAAGATCATTTAATTGGTATGTTTGTTTACTGCCCGAGTAATCCTTAATAAGTAACGGCAAAATGATTTTATACAAAATTACATTACATTGAGTAAAATTTACATTGTAAACAACAAATAAGCCTGAGTTCTACCGTAGTAGATTTATAAAAATGTTATAATGTATCTTCAGATAGATTATAACCGGCTGTAAACAAGTAAATTAAAAGAGAAAATCTCTTAATTTTAACACCCCGAGGCACGTGTTTGTGTAATAAAACCAGGAAAACCCATAGATATGATTCATATCTTATAATAGTTTTTTTGGTGAAAATTGATGCTATCCTAGTTGTAACTTTACGATTGGTCATAAAAACGTTAAACTTTGATTTAAGTTAAAAGGAAACAAAAGCATGTAATAACTTGTAAGCTAGGTTATATGTCTTACAATATTCGATTAATAGACATTGAAACCTCTATTGATATAACTTTCATAAGACTAAATTATACGTGCTTAAATAATGTTTAACACAAATATATAAAATTAATATGATTTAAAGACGAATAGACGTGCCGAAATAATATACCGGTTAAAATTTTGCTAATCATTTAGTTTATACAAATGCTTAAAGAAGCTCCACTGAGGTCTTATAACCTAAAATAATAAATTTTGAAACTTTTCTTAAATCAACTGGTATACTTAAATTTTGAAACCAAGCAATAGATGACATATAAATATATATGGTATTAAATTGATGCGATTTTTGGCCGATTTGAGTGAAAAGCGTCGCAACGGTTTTCATTTTTGTTTGGGTCAATTTGCACAATAGAATTAATTATTTCTGGGAAACAGAGAATGCAAATGATCCCAAAAGTTTGTACATCAGTTACTGGTCTTGACACACATCTAATTATACTGAAATCTTGAAAACTATTTTTGTTCCCTTAACGTAAAAAAAAAACAGAGTGGAGTCCCTTTAATGAAACACTCTCAAAAATGTGATCATTAACAGAAAAGGAAATATTTTGAACTAATATTGAAAATTTTTGGAAAACAAATCAATGACAAAATAAACACCAAGCAAAAACAGAAAGAAGAAAGATTAACAAAAAAATGGATGAAGAAATAAAACAATAACAACAACAAAAGCAACACCAAAAGACACCCCCGTTTAAAACAACATAAAACATTGATCTTGCCGTGTATATTATTAGTTATAAAGATCGTTGACAGGTTATATGGCCCTATATAAACGGCTGTTTGTAAATATAACCCGAGCCGTTAGGCGAGGGTTATATTGCAAACAGCCGTTTATATACGGCCATATAACCTGTCAACGATCTTTATAACGAATTTATAATACTGCACATATGTTAATTTACCTTTAAATGTAATAATTTTATTTAAAACGCGCTGAAAACTGTTCTACGATTTATTATTTTTGCGTCGTAATATTCCCCGTTGAGAGCCTCATAAGAACGGAATGTCCCGAATCGCCTTCGGAACTCTACGCTGTCATATGATCACGAGTCCTCGACGAACCAATAAGACGGCATCAATTTCCAGCATAGTTCAAAGGTCACATGTAAACAGTTCAGTGTGTGTATTGGCGTGGAAAATTGGAAGCGGGAATCGTTAATTATTGGAATATAATTATATTTGGAGATTTGCTGCGTATACTGATGTTGATCAACATTTAATTTGGGCAGTAAGTAAATTTTGTAATACAATTTCAACTTTAAAACGTCTTTATTTTTCAACATTTTGCAAGAAAATTGGCAAAGTTCAATCAATGACAATGATGGCGGTTCAATGTACTTGATAAACCTCTTGCATACATGTACATGAATGTTGCAACAAATTATACTTTACCGTATTACATCTAATAAACCTTATTATTTGTTTTCACAATTCTTTCAATAGTTAATAGCTCAAAGAACCTACCAGTGTTTACATAATTTATTCTTTTATTCAAACAAAATAATACAAATTCAGTAAAGGGTGGCATGCAACAATGTAATTATTAAGGTACAGTAAGTTCCAAAAATTATTCATTTATTATTGCATCATATTGCAAAAATTACATGTGTACATAGTAGATCTAACTTGTTTTTCTTTTCTGTTGCAGATTTTGAGAGAGAACAATTTAACAAATGACAGTTTGCTCAGGATATTGGAAAAAGAAACAGACTCAGTCTTCTGAATTTATGGAGAAGTTTTATATCTTAGTGAGTCACTCAGATGATCAAACCTGTGAACTTGCGCTATAACTTTATAAATATAAACTCATAAACAGGTGAAAAATACAAAAATGTGAAAACCAAACATATTAAATAATGGTAACACTTATTTAACAAAAAAGCCCCACCCCCCGCCCTCCAAATTATGTAGCTACAGTATGGTTTGTGTAATCAACTTACATATAAAGTTTACATAAACTTGAAAACATTAATAGGTCAACAAGGACAACTGTAAATATTAAAACAAACTGCTGTTAACATGAAATAATATTGAAATTTTAAGTGTCTGTCAACTATTTTTTAACATCAGTAACTGTTGTTTGTCAGTTTATTTTTGTACAAAATTGAAATTTATTGTGACTCCTGACATATGGCAGTTGTTGAAAATTCCTTGACCTCTTTGGTTTGTTATCATTGAATTTCGGGCTGGTGCAAACACATCTGGCAGTGAATCAAAATCTGAGAAGAAATCTTCAGGATTGAAATCATCCATTGCATACAATGCATTCCTCCCATTATCTGAATCCAATACAGACACTGAAATTTGGTAATAGAATATATTTATAGAAAAGTTAACCTATGAATACATACATTTTTTATAAAAATCATTTGCTATTTTTACTCTTCTTCACAAAATTGATTTCTAAATTCTAAACAAATCTATTTTAATTTCTTTTAAAAATTTTTTTTAGGAAAAGGTTTGTTATTATGTTTCTAATTAGATAAAGTCAATTTCTTTAAAGAATGGATATTTTCATATTTAGATGTAGTATATGTATTCATAATTCTAAGTATAAATTTTATCTAGATTATTTGCACTGACCTGAATTTGATTGTAAGTTGCGTTTGAATGGCACCAGGCTACATACATTCTGTTCTGGATTTAATGAACTACTACAAGATGGCAGTGTGCGTAATGTATGGCTGGTACTTGGCAGCATTGGTAGATTCTCCTGGCCTATGATTTTGTTGGAAATAGCATTTCCCATTTGTTGTTTCTCTGTATCTGATACCCTTTGATATAAAGCTAGGGACGATGTTGATCTGTGTCCGGACACAGCCATGATTTGCGGCATAGAAAATCCCTGCCCAAGGATAGATACACCAGTGACCCGAATTGAATGGTTCGTATATACTTGCGAAAGTGGCACTTTTTGTGATAGACATTTCAGAAATGATGCAAGTTTGTCTCTTCCCATTGGTCTATTTTGATACCAGCTTTCATCTCCATATTGGTAAGCATCTCTTGGGTATTGCCATAAGCGATTGTTGGATGGATTCAATTTTGATGTGTATAGCTCATACAGTCTTACTGGGCATAGGTCACTATTAATCTTATCTTCTGGCATGTGACCTGTTATTAATGCCTTTTGTTTTTCTTGATGGGTTTTTGTAAATTCATCTTCTGACTTATAGACATATCTAGTTCCATCAGGGTATTTTCCAATTTGAAATGTGCTTTTTGTCATCTGATCGAAATTTTCATTTGCTCTTCTACAAAAAAATAATCTTATATTCATCTGCACTCTATTAAGTAGGCCAGATGTGTATTTGGAGTGAGATATACACTCATGTACAGCTTTGCTAGGTCATCATCTGTAATCTTAGGGTAGTGATTTATAGATCCTTGCCCATTTTGTTTTAGCTCTTTTAAAGCTGTTTTCATGCATTCATTTGCATCCAAAAATTCTGGACCAGTGATAATGTCAAAATGTTTATTGAATGGTGGAGATTTCAAGTATCTATTCAGACTATG
The DNA here is from genome assembly GCF_026571515.1 of Ruditapes philippinarum. Taxonomy (NCBI): domain Eukaryota; kingdom Metazoa; phylum Mollusca; class Bivalvia; order Venerida; family Veneridae; genus Ruditapes; species Ruditapes philippinarum. Next base: position 20,048 of record NW_026858106.1, read on the forward strand.
CCGAATGTTTTCAAGTGTTGAGGTTTTATATGCCTGTCCATTCACAGTACGGGCATCCATATAAAAATGACCCAATGCTCCAGCTAATTTTGTTTCATCAAACTCTTCAAAATTAGTTTCAAGACCCTTTTCTTCAAGATATTTCCTAAAGGTTTCAGCACAGTGAGTATTCATTTTTTGAGTGTTATATGGCACAGTTTTTTTTCTCTTCTCTTCAATTTCTTGATCAGTGTGACTTGCAAATCTTTTCTTCATATTTCAATCAAATGAAATACCTAAATCAAAAAGAACAATCATTATAATCCCCAAAAAATTATTTCCAGTCCTGTCATATTATCGACCATTTTTTAAATATTGTTTAGAAGGCTTGTTTATAAATGTAAAAATCAAATCAATTTGTTTTGCTTTTAGACCAGCATACTGTACATCATTATGAATATTTTTTTCTTCAAAAATTAAAAAAAAAAAGAAAATACAAAGAAATGTACAAGTATTTTTAATTTTAAGAAATGTTTTCACAGTGAATATTTTAACTAAATACATATTTTAACACTTCATTTTATTATGGAACATTGCATAAATTTGAAGGCAATCTTAAGTTAAGTAGTTAATTCTTCAAGATAAAATAATATTAAATTAAATTTAGATGCATGCTGCTTTAAATAGTAAATTTAATAATTTTAGTACTTATTAAAGTTAAATGATTTATCAGGAAATATGCTGCTTTAAATACAAATTTTATTTGAAATAAGTAAATGTAACTTTTTTCATACATTTGTATATGATTTTGCTAGTTAAAATTGTTGATTTTTATTTAAAAATTATGTAACAAGTCATGTTTTGTGTGCCTTTTTATAAACTTTTTATAAAGTATTACTTTAAATATAAATATTTTTTTCTTAATTATATGTTCTTTATATATAAATAATTTTTCATGTATTATGTATAGTTGAGACTGATAGCCATATAACCAAAGTTATATGTTCTTTATATATAAAAATGATTAGAGATTTACATTTTATAAGTTAAGATCAAGCAAACAGTTCAGTTGTTCATAAGATTTTTTTTTGTTGTAATGACCTTTCATGTTTTTCAGCCTTTTTTTAAAATTTCATTACATTTGGTTAAAAATTGTATTTATTTGTTAATTTCAAAATGTTTGAAAATCAGTAAATTTTGTGCTTAAAAATTAAGTGGTCAATTTTTCAAGTTTTGGTCAAGTTATTTATTAAATAAGGGGAAAGAATATTGTATGGTTTTGTGAAATTATGTTTGATTTGTTTTTATTAAAGTAGTAAAGAATTACTTTAATTGTTGTGTTCATTGAATGTTGCATTTCCTTGTTGATCTTTTCTATCATATTTTATTCAGTTCTCCTGTTTAGTTTGTTTTGTTTTAAATTTGTTATGTTTAAAGATATCCATGCTCATGCTTGAGTAAAATTTTTTAATAAGAGAAATTTGTTTAAATTTATGAATTTCTTACTGACTTTGCATAATTTAAATAGCAGAATGAATACACTATATATTGGTATTTTCTTTTAAAAAATGCCAGTTTTTTTAACAACACTATATAATCTTATTGTGACTAACTATTGTGTGTTGAATTTTAAACATTTTACTTTGTTTGAAGTAAAAAAAAAAAATTGTTGGCAGGTTATATATAAGCAATCAACAATATTTACTAATATCAAATTTGAGCATAGAGCAGTATATTTTTAAAGTTCATGTTATATTGATGTTAACCAGTACTTTTCTTTTTTGTTCTATTTTTCACATATTTACCATACTAACTAGTTTTGCAATGGCCATTTTGTCTGTACACATATATTTATGTGATGTAATGCCGTTTGCTTTATATTTATACAATTATATTGTAACTTTAGTTTGTATTACTTTATCACCGTCAATGAAAGTTGAATTTCATATACATGTATGTTTTTAAAAGAATATTATATTTTGCTTCATTACTAAATTTATTTTATTTGTATATCTATTTAATAATGATCATGCTTGCAAGAAGCTTGCATAAAATATTTCTGTTGTGTTCAACAGCTTAAGTAAATTCAATATTGAACCTTTACTTATTGAATATTCTTTCTGTAATAAAAACATAAATTTTGTTTACAGTATACTATACAGTACATGATTTTTAATTCAATTTTGAATAGATCTAGTAAGTGAAATTAAATTCTAAAATAAGTTTGTGACAGTAATTCCCATTGCTTTCTACAATTTTGTATGCAGAACACATACATTTATAAAACATAACTATATCCTTGTCATTTTTATTTAGATGTATGTGTTATTATATCACTTTCCATTGAAGAATATCTACATGTACTATGATGTTATAACAATATTGTTCTGAAGTTCAACATTTTGTCAATTCATAATAAAAAATATTCTTAATAACAAAGAATGTTTTGTCATTTATTTAGCATTAAATGCATAATATACTTCATTCCCAGGCATTTCCACCTTGTAATTATATCCATTCTTGGAGATGGTAGTTAGAATCTAATTATTTTGTAAAATTGGTTGACAGACTTCAGTGTCAATATTGTATCAGGCCAATACTGTCATTTGATAGACTAGATTTAATGTAAATATGTACATAAAAGACGAAAGGGCTAACAGAATGGTTACAGAAAACCATTCACACAAAAGTGTTAAAAAAAACAAGTTGATGGCAAACTACCTTGTTTTTAAATAACTCCTTTTCTGGATACCTGTCAAATTTGACAAAGATCGTCTGCACTGTGTAAGCTCGATCAAACAAGCGCTTGGTCAACAAGAATTAAATATTGTTCGTTTCTATGAATAAAACAGCTGAAAGATGAATGAAAACACAAAGCAAATAGTTGTTTACATCAATTTATTTTCTTAGAAAAAGAGATTATTGATCAATTAATCAGTCATAGTCGAAATTATCGCTGTAAACTTTTCTAGCGGGGCTAAAAAGCGATTTTATGGCCGCCATATTGTTTATAGTATCTAGTGGTGACAACCAATCAAAAATGGGGGTGTGTCGGGGGTTCTTGAAGGGAAGCCGTGTATATTGAAGAAAAAGCCGTGTATAGGAAAAATGTAAACGTCACGATTATCCAATGAAAATTAACGTAACAAAGGTGCAGTATTATAAGAACTAATAAATAAGCAAATAAAAAACGATCAGAAATAAGCTCAGCAACAAAAGACCCAAGTTTCGAATCTACGCTGATACAATGTACTTTGTGCTTTAAATATCACAATAAATACTAATAATTTGGTGTCATTGTATAATACTATTATCACACTAAGTAATTGTTGCTGATTATTAGTTATTAAGCTATCTATCCAACAAGTGTAAGTGATATATATCGTATTTCTGGACAATTATCAAAAGCTAGTTTACTAAAATGTATTACACTTCTTGTTTTAAATCGCTGTGTGAAATAATTATCAGTGCAATATTTTTCGGGTTTAGGCTTTGATTTTTCTTCAAATAGTTGATTTTCCTAACTGAAAAGGCGGCCTTGAAAGTTCCACGATAACTCTTTCTTACATAGATCAAACTGTTTTATATGCAAATAACATTCAATGCAATTTGCTTTCGGTCTAACATCAATAACGTGTTATTGCCATATATCTTTTACACTTCACATAATTATGATATTTGTATCTTTACATTGTTAAAATTTCAAACATCCTCAAAATGTAAATAAGATAAATTTATTTCAAAACAAATGCAGTTTACCATCTGAAATAACCATACATTTTTATTTTTACATTACCATCTTTTCCTTTTAAACAAAACGACAACACATTTCACATCCTTTTTAAATACCATTTCGATGAGATAATATCAAGAAAATATTGATATCGGTAAAGTTTAGAGTTTAATTAATATGTAACTGTAGGAACATCATCCAAAAGGATCCAAGATATTGAGTTATTATATTTAATTAAAGCACGAAACTTCTAAAATATCATACATTATTAATTTTGAGTCTATGACACCTGACATTAAGCATTATTAATAATTATTTTCTGAAGTACATTTTATACATAGTATGGCCTTTTCAACTTAACAGTGTCTCTCGTTTATACTAAATTTAATTTATTTATATTACGAATACAGTATTCTTTTTTAAGATAAACTATCCAAATACTGAATCAATGTATAAAAAGGACATCAAAACGTCTATAGACTACAATTAAATAATTTGTAAAGTTTGTGTAGGCAATATGAATCACCTTACGAAAAGCGTTATTTTCTAAAATATATGTCCTTTTGGCTCAAGCATTCAAATGACATGATTTAAAAGTACCTGGTGCCATTTCTTTCTTAAACATCACATTATTGTCACACCGCTTACACTTGAAAATTGTGACATCAAATAATTGGAAACCAAGTTGAACATGAAAATTCTTTTTTGATTATTTCATAACATTAGACAACTAATGTACAGTAACTATAGAGTAGATCATTTGAAAATATTAAAGGCTTCGCTTAAAACAAACTTTTTTAACAAAGGTTATCTGAACAACATGTTATTCAAGTACTTCTTGATCACTTATAACAAATAAATATTCCCTGCACAGAGGTGCTATTTTTTAAATTCTCTTGTCCAAGGAAACATTAGGAACACATCATTTTGTTTTTATTGTTGAATTAAAAAGAAATTAAATGATGTTATTCGGATTGCCTCAGATACGGATTGCTTTTATTTACTGTATGTTTTTATTAACACATATGATTTTTAAATGAACCGGAAATTGTCATCTAATATTGAAAAGAACTGTCTTTCAGTTTTGTGCTTGTCAGTCACGAATGAGTAGTGCTTTAACGTATAAGAGATGTGATGCGTCTAGTTTCGTTCTTTACCGTTCCTTTTGTTATAAAATAATTTTTGATACTTTGTTGAATTTTACAAAACGCTTTTTTTAAATAAAATTATTTTGCCATTTAAAAACTTTTAGAATTTTAAGTGATCATATAATTATACAGAATTACATTACACAGAGTAAAATTTACATTGAAAATTGATAAAATAAGATTTAATTACAAAACTTAGTTTCAAAAAAGAATATAACGTTTATTATATAGACAGGTGTTATGATACAAAATGAGCCGATAATTATTCAATTACTATAATTATTTTTGAACAGAAAATATATAATAATTTACCATTGAAATGGTAATTGGAACACTTTTGTTAACATTTAGTAACCAACAAAGAAACCTGAGTTCTACCGTAGCAGATTTATAGAAATGATTTATGAAATATATATAGATTATAACCGGCTGTAATCAAGTTAATCAAAAGTGAAAAGCCCTTAGTTTTAGCACCCTGAAGCACGTGTTTATGTAGTAAAACCAGGAAAACCCATAAATATGATGCATATTTTATACATGTAATAGATTTGTTGTTAAAAAAGATGCAATCCTAGTTGTTACTAACGATTGGTAATAAAAACGTTTGAAATAAGTTAAAAGAAAGTGCATGTTAAACCTTGTAATTTTACTTACATGTCTAAATATATGAGTAAATTTCGATTAATAGACATTGAAATCCCTGTTGATATATCTTTCATAAGACTAAATTAAACGTGCTGATATAAGGTTATTATACACAAATGTTAAATTAATATGATTGATAGACGGATAGACGTGCCGAAAAAGTATACCGTTTAAAACTTTGCTCATCATTTAGTTTAATATACAAATTTACTTTAGTTCGATTGTGTTGGTAGCTGTAAACTTAAAGGAACTCCACTGAGGTCTAAAAGCCTAAAATTATAAATTTTAAAATTCTTTCTTTAATCAACTAGTACACTGAAATTTTGAAACCAAGCAATAGGTGGCCTATTACTATACATGTTATTAATGATGCGATTGTTTGGCCGATTTGAGTGAAAACCGTTGCAGCGGTTTTAATTTTTTTGGTCAATTTGTACAATAAAATTGATTATTTCTGGGAAACGGAAAGGGTAAATGTTCCAAAAATTTCGTACATGAGTTATTGGTCTTCACACAGATGTAGTTATACTGAAATCTTGAAAAAATATTTTTTATTCCCTCTACGTCAAACAAACTCAGTGAGCCTCTTCAATGAAATACTCTCGAAAATGTAAAAATTTAACAGAATAAAAAATATTTTTGCACGAATATTGAGAATTTTTGAACGAAAAAAAAAAGAAAAGAAAAAACAATGACAAAATAAGCACAAAGAAAAAACAGAAAAAAAACAAACAAAAAATTGGATGGAGATATAAAACAACAACAACAAAAAGCCACACAAAAACACCCCACCCGTTTTAAACAACATAAAACATTGATGCTGTCGTATTTATGAAATAATAAATAAGCAAATACATGTAACAAACGATCAAATAATGACCCAAGTTTCGAATCTACGCTTGTACAATCTACTTTGCTTTTTAAGTACCACAATAAATACTGATATATTTGTTGTCTTTGTATAATACTATTATCGCACTAACTAATTTTTGTTGGTTTTTCAGTTATTAGTAATCTATCCAACAAGTGTAAGTGTTGCATATAACAATAATTGATTTATAGACAATTATACAAAGCTAGTTATCCAAAATGTATTACACTTACTTTTTGTTTTAAATCGCTGTGTGAAATGTTTATCAGTTTTAAATATGTGCAGTATCTTTCGGGTTAAAGCTTTGGTTTTTCTTCAAATAGTTAACTTTCCTAATTGTAAAGGTTGTTTTATGCGCAAATAACAGGTATTTCAATTTGCTTTTGATTTAGCATGAGTAACGTCTTATTGACATATTTTTGTCACAGTTCATATTTGACATTTTTTTTAATTGTTTAACTTTCGATGCATGCTCAAAATTTTAATAAAATTAAATAAAATAGATTTAAAACAAATAGAATTCATCATCTAAATTAATCGTACATTTTATACGTTAAATGACCATCAATTCTATTTAAACAAAACAACTGCATATTGCATATCCCTTTTCAACACCATTTCGATGAGATAATATCAAGAATAAAATTGATATCGGTAATATATACTGTTTAATTAATATGTAACTATAGGAACATAATCCAAAAGTATCCTAAATATTGAGTTATTATCTTTAATTAAAGCACGAAACGTCTAAAATATCATACATTATTAATTTTGTGTCTATAACACCTGACATTAAGCATTATCAATAATCATTTTCTGAGGTACATTTATAAAAAGTATGGCCTTAACAACATAACAGTCTCTCTTGTTTTTACTAACTTTAATTTATTTATATTACAAATACAGTTCACTGTATTCGTTTTTAAGATAAACTATCCAAATACTGAATCAATGTATAAAGAGGACATCAAAGCTTCAATGGACTTCACTTAAATAATTTGTACAGTTTGCGTAGGCATTATGAATCAACTTATGAAAAGCGTTATTTTCTAAAATATTTTTAATGTCCTTTTGGCTCAAGCATTCAAATGACATGATTTAAAAGATACCTGGTGTCATTTCTTTCTTAAACATCACATTATTGTCACACCGCTTACACTTGAAAATTTTGACATCAAATACGGATATATAGAAAAAAATTGGAAACCAAGTTAAACATGAAAATTCTTTTTTTATAATTTCATTACATTAGACAACTAATGTACAGTAACTATAGAGTAGATCATTTGAAAATATTAAAACCTTCATTTAAAACAAACTTTTAAGGTTATCTGAACAACTTGTCATTCAAGTACATCTTGATCACTTATAACATATATAAGAGGTGCTATTTTTAAATTCTCCTCTCCAAGGAAACATTAAGAACATATCATTTTGTTTTTATTGGTTAATAAAAAGAAATTAAATGATGGTATTCGGATTGCCTTAGATTCAGAAGGTTTTTATTTCCTCTTTATGTTTTTATTAACACATATGATTTCTAAATGAACTGGAAATTGTCATCTAATATTGAAACATGCTGTCTTTCAGTTTTATGCTTGTCAATCACGAATGAGTAGTGCTTTAACCTTTTCCCTTATATAAGCGTGTTTCGATGGCTTTTTGCCCCCTCCCCTTTTGAGGCCTCAAACAGTGAAAAAATGCCCTATTTAGGCCTTAAACACTGTTTTTCGTTTAAGAAATGTTGTTAAAAAAATGACCACTTTTTCGGCGCCGTCCCCCATCCAAATATTACATCAGGGGGTTGACAGAAGGGGGATGTGCCCCCTTCTGTTTGGGGGGTTTGAAGGGGGGCGGAGTCCCCGTCATCTCCAAGAAAATTTTGGACATGTGACAGGCTAAAAATGGCCTCAGGTCGATCTTAGGGTAACTAGTAACCCACGCTGAAAAGCCTTTTACTCTATCTCAATTCATTGAGAAGTTGCAGCACTTTGAAATCAGTTTTGATGGTAAAAAACAATGCAAAATAGTAATTTTTGGCAATTTTGAGATGCCATGGTAACAGGAAATTTACCATTGAGCATGCTGTTACAGAGGCTATGGTGTAGTCAACATTTGTGCCAAGTTTCATTAGTATTGACGCATTTTTCATAGTTTCATAGCAGTTTGAACTTGTTACAGGAGGCTTTTCAATAAAAACGGCCATTTTTCGCAATATGCTCATGGGGTAAAAGGTTAACGTATAAGAGACGTGATGCGTCTAGTTTCGTTCTTTACCGTTCCTTTTGTTATAAAATAATTTTTGATACTTTGTTGAATTTTACAAAACGCTTTTTTAAATAAATATTTTGCCATTTAAAATCTTTGAGGAGTGTTTATAGATTCCTCAATAGACTGACATTTTCATTAATTTAAAAGAAATACTCTTACAGTCAGACTACTTTGCTTATTGTTAAAAAAAGAATCTCCGAAAACAGTCTAATTAAATACTATTTCCAACTACCATAATTACATAAAAAAATTCATAAAAAGTTTAAGATAAAATATGATTTTAAAAGTCGATTTGGAAGCATCTGTATAATGAAAGATAAAACATTTAATAGTAAAGCATCGTAATATTGTGATTTGTTTAATTTCTAATTATGATGTTTGATCATAAGTTTACACCAGTCCGCCCATTTGTAATATATACAAAAATACATCCATATGTTACCAACAAATGTTTTAAATAAATACCCACAGTGGAACGAACAAAACCACATTCCAACCCAATCATGTGTAAAAAAACAAACTCAAAATGCTAGTATCTAGTCAAAGGTAAAAGAAGAAATAAGGAGATATAAACAACTTCCAGAATGTTTCTGAAGTTGTACTTTTAATTTCCCCCTTAAAGAGGATATGTTGTTCATTTAATAATCCTGAATTTCTAATAATAAAAGATGAAGCAATACTGGTATATACTTCATTTTTCCAATTATGTTTTATTTATCTTGTTCTTTTGAGAATTACTCGAAGAAAGAATTTAGGAATGAAAATCTGTCCTGATATAACTCCAGGAAAGTCAATAATTGCTACATTGTGATAAGATCAAATATAACTTCATCAAAAGTTTTCTCTGGCTGCAAGGGCATTCTCGTTATGGAGGTTTATATTAATTATTGACCGAGTTTTTAATCAAAGAACAAACGTTTCTTTTATCTTTCCGCTATTTTATCTATGATACGTATTCTTGTAATAACATGTTATGAACATACTTTTGAGCACACTTATACATAAAATAATAAGAGCAATAAGTGCTAAAACGAAAGGAGGATAAATTTCTAAATTTACAGCACCGATGTTTCTTGTATTTCTATTAATACAATAATAAATTGAAAATTTGAAACTTAGTCATATATAGCTGAGAAGCTGGTTAATGACAGGGCAATTTAAATGACTAAATCTGTAGTAAGAAAAATAGAAACACTGCTTAAGGAAAAATGTATATTTCTTGTTATTTATAAATGAAAATGTAAAAAATGTGTTCCAGGCACACATTCTTATTTAATGAAAAGTGCCAAAGACTGTTCTTATAGCGTTGTCAATTTGATTTACTGTTTCTTTCTCATAGAAAAAAATGACACAAAACAAATGGAATATAATAATAAACATATTTTGAAATATGATTAGCCACGACATAGATGTACTTAATATATACATGTATACTAGCAGATACAAGCAGTATAAATAATACGTAAATTTGTTTAGTAACTATGCTAACATATAACATTTTTGTATAAAAACAAACATCTTGCTATTTCTAATTCCCTTAAAGTATTTATATCAATAAATAATATTGAACATCTGTTGCAAAGACATAAATGTAGTACTATGTGCTAATAACATTGCGGCGGCACAAAATACCTTTACGTTGACATTAATAAAAGTTAACCAATATTAATTTGTTCAAACTTTCTATGTTAGAATGATTCACATCAATCTAGTGATCAAACATTCAGAACATTAATGTTTTAAAAATGCACTCAACTTAACGCTAAGTTTTGGTAACGAGATACACGTTAATATAGTGATCGCTATAGAATTTATGATCGGACATAAGTATGAAATAAATCGTTAATATTAAGGTCTTTACAATATAACAATGTTTATTATTTTCTTCCGTCTATATAAATCTTCCAAATAATGTCCTCCATAAACTTTAAAAGTTAAATAATTGGCAGCATTTTAGATGATAATAGCTTTGCTAAATGGTAATCGCAATTCAATCCGTGAATAACAATATTTGGTTTGGCATTCAAATGCTTAATCTAAAATGAAGAAATACGGATTGGCATTAAAACAAATCTTTTTTAAAGTCACGTGATCAATGGTAAGGCATGGATTAAAAGTTATTTTCGCTGTATATTTTGTAAAATCAAGAAATAACGCATACAACTCGCTTTGGTTACATTTCAATATTATTTGTGTTTGCACAATTATAACAATACCTAATATTTTACTATGACATGTTTATGGAATGTGACTTGAATATTTGAATCATTTGAATTACTATACTTTTTACAGAGTTGTACATTGGCTGAAATAAAGTTGTTGTTCTGTTCTGAATGGTAATACTTCATCATTCTATTGATATAACACACACGACGAAAAATGCAATTTTATCTACATATATTTATTATAGACACATTTCAAAATATTAAAACATTTTAAATTAAAAGAAAAACAATACTTTCATTACGGTCATTAAGAACCCTAAGAAAATACAAAAATGTAATTAGATTAAATTATGGTTCCGCTCCATTTTTATTCTTAAAATAGACATCTTTATTTATTAGTTATAATTTTTACTACAAGCCATAGCATATGAATTTTCATTAAAATTATAGACTAAGTACTTCATAGTTTTAATAAATTAATTTTCGATTGAACGAAGTGTAGCGAGAAACTAATTTCATAAAACTCTGTGTATAACTTATAACCCACTTACAGTTATCCTCGCCTAGTCAAGTCGAGTGAATTATGAAAATAGGCAGAGTCCATTAAATAGTCTCATTTATTGTATAAATACAGTTACAACACTGTATGTTAAATATTTCGGTAACATTTAAAAAAAATAGAGAGATTTCATTGGAAGACAAACTTTGACGAACTGTCATAAGATAACAATCTTCTCAATACAATCAAGCTATGTAATTGTATATACAAATCATCTTCATAATTATTACTACATGCATATAAAGTCAGACCCGATGAACTTATTGTCTATTTTCTTTTCTTTAATCTGATGAACTTATCTCACAATATCGACAGTTTTCTGCACGCTATAATTTCGCTTCCCGTGTGATAGTGTATTATTTGTTAACATGAAGTAAAAGTTATTAGAATTTAACACAGAAACAGCTTGCTTTAAATTTAGAATAATGGTGTTACTGCACGCAATCATAGTTAATTTTAGTTTATAAATAAACATACGTGAATCTCTTGGCACAAAGTAATGCATACGTGTGTTTTGTAAGTTAAATATACGCCTTGTGTGTTACTTTTATTATTATTATTATTGCAACAGACATAAGCTATTTAAATTACAATATAAAACACAAAGCATGTAACATCATTTAGAAAATTACCTTAAAAAGGTCATCAAAAGATTTTTATATAATCATAGAAAACATTTCTACAATGATTCAAATTTAAGACTACATACCCTAGTAAATTTATATCGGGAATATTTTGGCAAACCGTTCAACGACGAATGTGACAAAAAATAAAGTTTCGTTTAAAAAGATTAAAGTTGAGTTTTGCTATTAGAAAGTAAAAGGCAAAAACATTTTTTATTTGAAAGAATTTTGATTAATCAAGTCATTTGGCAGTAGGGGAATAATAATTTTACCAGTTTGTACCATAAGTTATATAACAGCTATGACTCCACTTTACGCATTTTAAGTTTGTATTGATTTATAGTAAAATCTTTATAATAAGAAAAAAACTAATCAACAAATAAACACGACAAATGTTTGTTTAAAAAGTACATAAAAGAAGAAATGTAATCAGCTTTAAACCTAAGGGCATCACATACATTCATAACAAGTATGTTTAAAAGGCATGTCCATATATGTGTAGATGATTTTCAATAAAGTTTAATATAGTTACATACTTTCAAAAATAATTTAAAAAAACTTAATGAACAAAAGGAACAAAATTTCACTGTTACAATAAATACATGTAACGAACTGAAGGACATTTCCCAGTCCCACAATGGTTGAAAAGTTAAACAACTGCCACTGTAAAGTATAATAGAAAAAGTCAGATAAGACAATATGGTAATCATCTTTTCATAATGACATCGTCTACTGAGAATAATTGTATTGATAGCGGCGTCTTCAATAATGACAAAATCAAATAGGAGTGATTTCCCTTTAATAATATCATTTTCTTTTGACACATATGTCCTTAAATTAGACCTAAAATATCCTGTAAATAGTATATTTGTTTACTCTACGAAGAATTCTAGATGCGTCACAGCAGAGTGATTTCATACAAAATTCAATTACATTAAGTAAATATATATTAAAAAATGATTGTATTACTTTGTTTCTAAAAAACATCGTCTACTCTATATATAGATGTCGTTTACCGGGAAATGTAATTTGTTATTCTTTTATTCAATATAAACTTTAGTAAACAATAAAACCAACCCGTTTAATCAAGATAAAACTAATAATTTATTTAGCAAAACAAATGTATACAATTGTAGCGGTCTGATTTGAAATGTCCTTCGACATACAATATTTATGACTGGTTATAACTTTTTTGTATTGATCACATATCTGTGCCGCTTTTGCGACTCCGTAGAAATGAAAATGGTATTGCGCAACGATGCATATATTTAGACATGACGTCATTTGCGTTATAAACATAGTGTAAAGACGCGCTAATGTTAGCGTTACTATATAGCAAATGCAAAATCACTGTAAACAGTCTTTTTTGGGTATGTTATGAATAGAATATTATATTCGTGAAATTTATTGAACTTAATTCATTCAATATCCTATATATCTCCTAGCAAACAAAATAATAAAGTAATTTATGACAAAATGTAGAGAAAGGGAACAAGTTTATCGGTCGATTGTATTGATTTCAAAGGTACTGATGAAATGCGTGGTAGATTTGTAGAAAAGATTCAAAACATACCTTCTGATAGATTATAACCGGCTGTAAACAAGTAGATTACATGTAAAAGAGAAAATCCCTTGTTTTTAGCACCCTGAAGCACGTGTTACTGTAATAAAACAAGGGAAATCCATAAATATGATACATATCTTATAATAGATTTGTTGTAAAATGTTGATGCTATTTTAGATTTTACTTTACAATTGATGATAAAAACTTTTGAAACAAATCAAAAGAAAACAAAAAATGCGTGTTAAAACGTGTGCAAGCTTAGTTACAAGCCTTACAACATGAGTGAGTGTCGATTAATAGACATAATAACCCCTATTGATATAACTTTTATAAGACGTAATGATTCTTGCTGAATTAATTTTGTAAACAAAATTGAAGGCTTTTTGTTTAAATAATAAGATTTTATAAGACGTAAAAAAGTAAAAGCATACACAGGGTTAACTTTGTAAATCATTTAACAGCAAAAATAGAAAAAATGTTGCACGAATTTTAGAGTTGACTGAAGGAACTCCTAACCAAAAAAATATATATGACTGATGATAAAGATAATAATTAATTTTCTTAAAAAGGGCATTCCATAAACACAAAAAAACACAAAGCAACAACAAAAAAAACCCAAACGAAACGTATATAAAAAGCACTTAATACAAATAATTAATATAAAAACAATAATAAAAGCCAAACAACTAAACACTCAATTTTTATCGAATCAACGTTGATACACTCTGTAGTTTGTGAAACGATTATTACAAGGAATACTGATATATTTGTTGCCATTGTGTAAGTAGGAAATTATTGTTGCTTTTTTGTTATAAGTTATATATTCAAGAAGTGTAAGTTATAACAATTATTTATTTCTAGACAATTATAAAAAGCCAGATATCGAAATGTATTATTTGAAATATTTATCTGTTTAAGAAATGTGCAATATCAGACCTTTCTTCAAATAGTTGACTTTCCATTCTGTAAAGGCGGCCTTGAAGGTTCCGCGATAACTCTTTCATAAATAAAACAATTTTATATGCAAATAACATTCAATGCCATTTGCTTTCAATCTAACATCAATAACGTGCTATGGACATATAATTTTACAGTCAATATTTGACATTTGTGTCTATATAATGTTCAAATTTCGACGCATGCTCTTAATTCTAATAAAATTATATCAAATTAATTCACTACATAAAGAATGTATCATCTGAAATAACCATACATTTCTATTTGATAAAATACCATCTTTTCTATTTAAACAAACATCAACACATTCAACGGCCCTTTTATACACCATTTTGAGGAGATAAAGTCTAGAAAAATTTAATATCTATAATATTTACTGTTAAATTAATAAATAAATATATGTACATCATACGAAAATATCCTAATTTTTGATACAGATGTATTAACTTTAATTAAAGCACGAAACGTGTAGAATATCATACATTATTAAGTTTGAGTAGTCTATAACACCTGGCACTTAGCAATATTAATTTTAATTATTTTCTGAAGTAAATTTATAAATAGTATGGCTTTTAAAACATAACAGTCTGTCTTGTTTATACTAGATTTAATTAATTATTCTTTTGATAAATTGTCATAATGCTGAGTCATTGCATTAAGAGCATTACTATAGACTATACGTTTTTATGTGTATGCTTTTTTGTTGTTAGAATAACAGTTCTGTGTTATTTCAAACCAAGTATTTCAGTTATTTATCTTGAAAAAATGCATCATATCATAGTTACGCGTTCTTCAATACAGTGTCCCGAGAGATATTTATTGCATGCCAGTGACGTTCGTTTCTAAAAATAGACGATCGGGAAACGAATCGTCCTCTCTACTTATTTACATATAAAAAGCGGACCGGTTTATTAGAGGTATTGAGGGCTTTCCTTATTGTTTATGTACTTTACCTACGGCAGCCTTGGCAAGTATATGAAACGATTTATCTAAAAATAACATATTTCACGTTTAGAAAAGCTGAAGGCCGCTTTGCACATGAGTAAGTCGTTTGTATGAGTCCATCTAAAATAAACAATATGCTATCTTGCCAGTCACGAATGAGTAATGCCGTAACGTATAAGGGCCGTATTGTTCAGCATCCGTTATATATCTTTACCGTTACTTTTGTTATAAAATTATTTTGTAATTTTAAGGAATATTTTACAAAATCCCTAGTCTGATTTATAAAAATATTGTCATTTAAGACTGATAAACTGAATGACTATCAATATAAGATGCTTTGGAGATTCCTCAATAGACTGGCATTTCCATAATAAATATAGATGGATTATAAAATATCGTAATATTGTGATTTGTTTAATTTCTAATAATAATGTTTGATAATTAGTTTACACCATAAACTCATTTCCAATATTTCAAAAATACATCTATATGTTACTAACAAATGTTTTAAATAAATACCTACAGTGGAACGAACTAAATCACATTCCAAGTCTATCATGTGTAGAAAACGCAAAGAAATTGTCTAGTAGCTTATCAAAGTTAAAAGAAGAAAAAATAGACATAAACAGCTTCAAGAATGTTTTTGAAGCTGTACTTTTAATTTCCCCCTTAAAGAGGATATGTTGTACATTTAATAATCCTGAATTTCTAATAATAAAAGATGAAGCAAGACTGGTATATACTTCATTTTTCCAATTAAATATTATTTATCTTGTTCTTTTGAGAATTCCTTGGAGAAAGAATTAAGGAATGAAAATCTGTTTTGATATAATTCCAGGAAAATCAATAATTGCTACATTGTGATAACATCAAATATAACTTAATTAAAAGTTTTCTATTGCTGCAAGGGCATTCTCGTTATGGAGGTTTATATTAATTATTGACCGAGTGTTTTAATCAAAGAACAAACGTTTATTTCATCTTTCCGCTATTTTATCTATGATACGTATTCTTTTAATAACATGTTATGAGCATACTTTTGAGCACACTATTACATCAAATATTAAGAGCAATAAGTGAATGAAAGGAGGAAATAGCTGAGAAGCTTATTAATGACAGGGCAATTTAAATGACTGGATCTTTAGTAAGAAAAATAGAAACACTGCTAAAGGAAACACGTATATTTCTTGTTATTAATAAATGAATATGTACAAAATGTGTTCCAGGCACACATTTTTATTTAATGAAAAGGGACAAAGACTGTACTTAAAGCGTTGTCAAATTGATTTACTGTTTCTTTCTCATAGAAAAAAAATGACACAAAACAAATAGAATATAATAATAAACATATATTGAAATATTATTGGCCACGATATAGATGTACTTAATAGATACATGTTTACTAGCAGATACTAGCAATATAAATGATACGTTAAATTTGTTTAGTAAATATGCTAACATATAACATTTTTGAATAAAAACAAACATCTTGCTATTTCTAATTCCCTCAAAGTATTTATATCAATAAATAATATTGAACATCTGTTGCAAAGTCATAGTTGTAGTACTGTGTGCTAATAACATCGCGGCGGGACAAAATACCTTTACGTTGACATGAATAAAAGTTAACCAATATTAATTCGTTCAAACTTTCTATGTAAGAATGATTCACATCAATCTAGTTATCAAACATTCAGAACATTAATGCGTTATAAATGCACTGAACTTAACGCTTAATTTTAAAGAATAAAATAAATCGTTAATTTAAAGATCTATAAAAAATATTTTTTTTTAGTATTTTCCTCTACGTATATTAATATTCCAAATAATGTCCTTGTTAAACAATTGGCAACATTTTAGACGATAATAGCTTTGTTAAATGGTTATTGCATAACAATATTTGGTTTGGCATTCAAATGCTTAATCTAAAATGTAGAAATACGGATTGACATTAAAACAAATCTTTTTTCTAAAGTCACGTGATCAATGGTTAGGCATTTTGTGTGCGCTGTGAAAAAATGGATTAAAAGTTATTTTTGTGTACATTTTGTAAAATCAAGAAATAACGCATTGACTTGCTTTGGTTTCATTTCAATATTATTTGTGTTTGCAAAATTATAACAATACCGTGAACTAAAATTTTACTATGTCATGTTTATGGAATGTGACTTATATTTGAATCATTTGAATGACTATATTTCTACAGAGTTGTACATTGGCTGAAATAAAGTTTTTGTTCTGTTCTTAACGATAATACTTCATCATTCTTTTGATATTACACATACCGGTACTACTAAAAATGCAATTGTATCTACATATATTTATTATAGACACATTTCAAATAGCAAAACAGTTTAAATTAAAAGAGAAACAATACTTTTATTACGGTCATTATGAATCCTCAGAAAATTCGAAAATGTATTTAGGTTAAATTATGGTTCAGATACATTTTTATTCTTCAAATTGACATATTTATTTATTAGTCCCCTACCGGTTTAACCGGATGGGACTTTAGGTTTACCCTCCGTCCGTCTGTCCGTCTGTCTGTCTGTCAGTCCGACAGTCCGTCCGTCCGCAAAACTGGATCCCGCGATAACGCAAAAAGTACTGAAAATATTTTTTATGAAACTTGATATATGGATAAATGGCAGTATGGAGATTATGCACGTCTTTTTCTTTTCTTTCTATGTTGAAAAGACTGAATTTCAAGATTTCTGATTTGAAGTTTTACGCTTTTTCACTATAAGTTCTTTATTTTTTAAGGTGTTTACTTCAAACTTTAAATATAATTTTCTGGTACGTCTTTTTCTTTTCTTCCTATGTTGAAAATTCTGGTTGCTATGGCAACAAATAGACTGAAAATATGGCAAATTTAACACATAAACTGGATCCAGTGATAACTCAAAAAGTACTGAAAATATTTTTATGAAACTTGAAATATGGGTATATGGCAGTCTGGCAATTATGCACATTTTTTTCTTTTCTTCCAATGTTGAAAATTCTGGTTGCTATGGCAACAAATAGACTGAATGTCAAGATTTCTGATTTGAAGTTTAACGCTTTTTCACTATAAGTTCTTTATTTCTTAAGGTGTTTACTTCAAACTTTAAATATAAAATTCTGGTCATCAACCACATCATATGTGACAATGTTTACAACTCTAGCACACAAATTATCAGAATTAACTCCCTTGAACTTAGAATTTTTATGAAAAAAATGTTGTCTTTTTTAAAAAACTTCTTTATTTCTTAATGTATCTACTTCAAACTTCATATATATGTTTCTTATTATCACTCAACATTTGTGAGAAGGTTAAATACTATAGCAAGACCATTTCCAGAATTATGTCCCCCTTGAACTTAGATTTTTTTCGAGAAATTGGTATTTTTTACTCCAACTTCTTTATTCCTTATAGGATTTACTTTAAAATCCCACATCGAAATAATATGACAAGGTTTATAAATCTAGAATCCATATTTCCAGCATTATCTCCTCCTTAAACTTTGAATTCTTATTCATTATTTAACTTTCTAATTTTTTCTTCATGGATTTTCTTCAAATTCAAAATAAATTTTTTATCAACATCTACATTATATTTTATTTTTTATTTTCATCTTTGTTACTTACTAGACATTATAGTTAATGCTATATTTGAAAATTTAGCAGATGTAGTTTAGTTTTGAAACCTTTAGAACATTATTCTGTTATAAACGCACTAAACTAAACGCTAAATTTTGGTAACGAGATACACGTTATTTTACTGATCTCTATTGAGTTTATAATCGGAAATGTGTATTAAATAAATCGTTGATTTAAAGATCTATAAAATATAACAATATTTATTATTTTCCTCTATCTATATAAATATTCCAAATAATAACCTCTATAAACTTAAAAAGTGAAACAATTGGCAGCATTTCAGACGATAATAGCTTTGTTAAGTGGTAATTGCAAATCAAGCCACGAATAACAATATTTGGTTTGGCATTCAAATGCTTAATCTAAAATGTTGAAATACATATTGACATTAAAACCAAATCTTTTTTAAAGTCACGTGATCAATGGTTAGGCATGGATTAAAAGTTATTTTCGTTGTACTTTTTGTAAAATCGAGAAATAACGCATACAACTTGCTTTGGTTACATTTCAATATTATTTGTGTATGCACAATTATAACAATACCGTGAACTAATATTTTACTATAACATGTTTATGGAATGTGACTTATATTTGAATCATTTGAATGACTATATTTCTACAGATTTGTACATTGGCTGAAATAAAGTTTTTGTTCTGTTCTGAATGGTAATACTTCATCATTCTATTGATATTACACACACGACGAAAAATGCAATTTTATCTACATACATTTATTATAGACACATTTCAAAATAGCAAAACAGTTTAAATTAAAAGAGAAATAATACTTTATTACGGTCATTATGAACCCTAAGAAAATACAAAAATGTATTTAGGTTAAATTATGGTTCAGATACATTTTTATTCTTTGTATAGACATATTTATTTATTAGTTATAATTTTTACTACAAACCATAGCATATGGATTTTCATTAAAATTAGAACACATCATTTATGTATCGGTTATGTATCTGTCGGTAGACAGAGTTTTAATAAATTAATTTTCGAGTGAACGAAGTGAAGCGGGAAACTAATTTCATAAAACTCTGTATATAACTTAATTAATCACTTACAGTTATCATCGCCTAGTCAAATGGAGTGAATTATGAAAAAAGGCAGAGTCCATTAAATAGTCTCATTTATTGTATAAATTTAATACACGCAGTTCAGTTACAACACTGTATAAATATTTCGGTAACATTAAAAAAATAGAGAGATTTCATTGGCACGAACTGTCATAAGATAACAATCTTCTCAATACAATCAATGTAATTGTATTGACAAATCGTCTTTATCATCATTACCAAATGAGCATTTTGTCTGACCCGATGAACTCATTGTCTATTTTCTTTTCTTTAATTTGATGAACTTATCTCACACTATCGACAGTTTTCTGCACGCTATAAATTTGCTTCCCGTGTAATAGTGTCTTATTTGGCATCATGAATGGAAAGTTATCAGAAATTATCACGGAAACAGCTGGCTTTCAATTTAGCATAATGTTGTTTATGTTTCTGCACGCAATCGTAGTTAATTTTTAATTATAAATAAACATACGTGAATCTTTTGGCACAAAGTAATGAATGCATAAGTGTGTTTTTTAAGTTAAATATACGCCTGGTGTGTTACTAGTATCATTATGGCAACATGCACTAGCTGTTTAAATTACAAAATGAAATACATAAAATTTAACATTATTCAGAAAATTATCTTAAAATGTCATAATAATACTATAATATTAACATTTATAACATTCTACAAAAATTGAAATTCAATGCTACATATCCTAGTAAATTTGTACCGGACAATTTTTGGAAGCTGTAAAGTATAATTATAGTAAAAGACACATAAGGCAATATGGTAATCAACTTTTGATAATAACATCGTCTATTGCAAATAATGATAAAGATAGCGATGTCTCCAATAATGACAAAATCACCATTAATCAAATAGGGGTGATTTCGCTAAATGATATCATTATGTTTAGACACATATTTCCCACATTTAGACTAATAAGATCCTTACTGAAGAAATCAAACCAACTAAACACCCAACTTTTATCGAATCTACGTTTATACACCGTACTTTGTGTTATGAATATAACAAGAAATACTGATATATGTGTTGTCAGTGTATAATAATAATAATATCACACTAAGTAAATGTTGATGCGTTTTAGTTAAAGATATCTATCAAGCAAGTGTAAGCTATAACAATATTATGATTTCTAGACAATTATAAAAATATAGTTAACCACAACCTATCATCAGTTTAGGTATTGAGCAGTATCTATTATTGTGATAAGGCTTTAATTTTTCTTCAAATAGGTGACTTTCCCATATGCAAAAGGCGGCCTTGAAGATCTACGATTACTCTTTCGTACGTAGATAAAAATGTCTTATTTGCAAATAACATGTAATGCAATTTACATCCACTCTTACATCAATACTGTGTTATTGACATATAACTTTTACAGCCCATGTTTGATATTTGTATCTATACATTGTTCAAATTTCAAACATCCTCTAAATTTTAATAAATGAATTTAATTTAAAACAAATTCATTAATAACCATACATTTTCATTCGTTAAATTGCCACCTTTTCCTTTTAAACAATACGACAACACATTCTAAATCCTTTTTAATCACAATTTAATGAGATAAAGTCAGGAAAAAACTTGATATCGATAATGTTTAGTGTTTAATTAATATGTAACTATAGGAACATCATCCAAAGGGATCCAAAATATTGACTTCTCATATTTAATTAAAGCACGAAACGTCTAAAATAACATACATTAATAATTGTGAGTAGTATATATAACACCTGGCACTAAGCTATATTAATAATTATTTTCTGAAGTACATTTATAAATAAAGTGGCCGTTTGCAACATAACTGTCTATCTTGGTTATACTAAATTAATTTATTTATCTTGCATATGCATTATCCTTGTTGAATCCTTGTATAATTTCAAATTGAAAATGTGCTATCTTACAGTTTAGGCTTGTCAGTAACGAATACGTTCTGCTGTATAGTTAAAGGGCCGTAAGGCGTCTAGTTCTTAACTGTTCTTATTGTTATGCCCCCATTTCGAAGAAAAGGGGGTATATTGCTTTGCACTTGTCGGTCCGTCGGTCCGTCGGTCCGTAGACCAAATGGTTTCCGAGTGATAACTAAAGAACCCTTAGGCCTAGGAACTTCAAACTTGGTATGGTGATTGGTCATGACAAGTAGATAACCCCTATTGATTTTGGGGTCAAGGGGTCAAAGGTCAAGGTCACATTGACCTCTTGGGTAAAAACGGTTTCTGATCAATAACAAAAGAACCCTTAGGCCTAGGAACTTCGAACTTAATATGGTGATTGGTTATGATCAGCAGATCGACCCCTATGATTTTGGGGGTTAAGGGTCAAAGGTCAAGGTCACATTGACCTTGTAGGTAAAGACAGTTTCCGATCAATAACGAAAGAACCCTTAGGCCTAGGGACTTCAAACTTGATATGGTGATTGGTCATGATCAGTAGATGACCCCTATTGATTTTGGGGTCAAGGGGTCAAAGGTCAAGGTCACATTGACCTCTTAGGTAAAAGCAGTTTCCCATCAATAACTAAAGAACCCTTATGCCTAGGAACTTTCAAACTTGGTATGGTGATTGGTCATTTGACCAGCAGATGACCACTATTGATATTTGGGGTTAAGGGTCAAAGGGCAAGGTCACATTGACCATGTAGGTAAAAATGCTTTCTAATCAATAACTTAAGAACCCTTAGGCCTACGGAACTTCAAACTTGGTATGGGATGGTCATGGCCAGCAGATGACCTATTGATTTTGGGTTCAAGGGGGTCAAAGGTCAAGGTCACATGCGACCTTGTAGGTTAAAACGGTTTCCGATCAAATTAACTAAAAACGTTGAGCCTAGGAACTTCAAACTTTGTATGATGATTGGTCGTGACAAGCAGATGACCCTATTTGAGTTTTAGGTCAAGGGGTCAAAGGTTAAGGTCATGACCAGTAGATACTTGATAACCCTTATTAATTGTTTGATCACTGGGTCAGAAGTCATGCATAATAACCTTATCACATGACTAATTGGCTGCTGATAGGGGGCATACATGTTTTACAAACATATCTTGTTTTTAATAAGTTTGAAACTTTATGGAATTTACAAAACCCTTTGTCTGATCTAAAATTCTCAAAATATATTGCTGTTTAAGACTTGTAATGAACTGAATGACTATCAATTTAAGATGCTTTTTAGATTTCCCGAATAGACTCATTTCTATTATAAAAACACTCAAAGTCAGACTACCTTAATTATAAAACGTTGTTAGTAGACTTCTTTTTGCATAAATCTTAGAAAAATGCTGTTTACAAACACGAAAAAAAATCGCCAAAATCAATCTCATTCAATACAATTTTCGACTATTGTTAAATTTTTATAGATACAGTATAATAATAATCATTTTGAAGCATCAGTACAATAAAAGATAAAACATTGAATTTAAAAATATCGCAATATTGTGATTTGTTTAATTTTTAAAGAATATGATTGATGATTAGATTACACCATAAACTATATTTTTAGAATGCATCTGTATATTAGTAACAAACGTGACATATACCCACAGTGGAACAAATAAAATAACATTCCACGTCTATTATTTGTAAATAACTCAAAAACTAGTCAAAGTTGAAAGAAGAAAAAAAGAGACATAAACAGCTTCTAGAATGTTTTTGAAGTTGTGCTTTTAATTTCCTTCTAAAGAGGATATGTATTACATTTAATAATCATGAAATTCTAAAAATAAAAGATGAAGCAAGACTGGTATATACTTCATTTTTCAAATTATATACTATTTATCTTGTTCTTTTGAAAATTCCCTGAAGAAAGAATTTAGGAATGAAAATCTGTTTTGATATAATTCCAGGAAAATCAATAATTGCTACATTGTGATAAGATCAAAATATAACTTAATCAAAAGTTTTCTCTGGCTGCAAGGGCATTTTCGTTATGGAGGTTAATATTAATTATTGACCGAGTTTTTTAATCAAAGAACAAACATTTCTTTCATCTTTCCTCTATTTTATCTATGATACACATTCTTGTAAAAACATGTTATGAACATACTTTTGAGCGCGCTGATGCATGCAGTAATTGGAGCAATAAGTGCTAAAATAAAAGGAGGATAAATTTCTATGATTTACAGGCGTTAAAAACACTGTTGTTTCTTGTATTTTTTATACAATAATAAATTGCAAATTTGAAACTAAGTCATATATAGCTGGGTAGCTGGTTAATGACAGGGCAATTTAAACGACTTTATATGTAGTAAGAAAAATAGAAACAATGTGAAAAGAATAAAGTATATTTCTTGTTAAATAAATATGTACTAAGTTTGTTCCAGGCACACATTCTTATTTCATGAAAGGTGACATACTGTACTTAAAGCGTTGTCAAATTGACTTACTGTTTCTCATAGAAAAAATGACACAAAACAAATAGAATATAATAATAAACATATTTCGAAATATGATTAGCCACGGCAAAGATGTACTTAATATATACATGTAAACTAGCAGTATAAATGATAAGTTATGTGGCATTGATCTAAATTTGTTCAGTAAATATGCTAACATATAATGAACAAAATTCTTGCTATTTCCAATTAGTTAAAGTTTTTATATCTGTCAATAATATTTAACATCTGTTGCAAAGGCAAAGTTGAAGTACTTTTTTGCAAAATAAAACGGGCGTGACAAAATCCCTTTTAACGTTGACTTTAAATAAAGAAAAACCCAAATTTAGAAGTTTTAAAACCTCGGGTGGGAACGTTTTCGCATCAAGTAGATTCCAAACATTTAGAACATTAATGTGATTTAAATGCACTGAACTAAATGCTTAATTTTGGTTAACGAGATAAACGTCATTATTATAGTGATCTCTATAGAAATGAGTATTAAATAATTCGTAATTTAAAGCTCTAACAGATTAAACAATATTTATTATTTTCTTCTACCTATAAAAATATTCAAATAATGTCCTCCATGAACTTTAAAAGTAAAACGATTGGCAGCATTTTAGACGATAATAGCTCTGTTAAGTGGTGATTGCAAGTCAAAACATGAATAACAATATTTGGTTTGGCATTTAAATGTTGAATCTAAAATGTAGAAATACAGATTGACATTAAAACACTTTTTTTAAGTCACGTGATCAATTGTAAGGCATGGATTTAAAGTTATTTTCGTTGTACATTTTTAAAATAAAAAAATAAAGCATACAATTTGCTTTGGTTACATTTCAATATTATTTCTTTTTGCACAATTATAACAATACCGTGAACTAATATTTTACAATGACATGTTTATGGGATATGACTTATATTTGATACATTTGAATGACTATATTTCTACAGAGTTGTACATTGGCTGAACTAAAATTTTTGTTCTGTTCTGAATGGTAATACTTAATCATTCTGTTAATATTACACACACGACGAAAAATGCAATTTTATCTACATACATTTATTATAGACACATAAACAGTTTAAATTAAAAGAGAAACAATACTTTATTACGGTCATTATGAACCCTAAGAAAATACAAAATGTATTTAGGTTAAATTATGGTTCAGATACATTTTTATTCTTTGTATAGACATATTTATTTATTAGTTATAATTTTTACTACAAACCATAGCATTTGGATTTTCATTTAAATTAGAACACATCATTTATGTATCGGTTATGTATCTGTCGGTAGACAGAGTTTTAATAAATTAATTTTCGAGTGAACGAAGTGAAGCGAGAAACTAATTTCATAAAACTCTGTATATAACTTAATTAATCACTTACAGTTATCCTCGCCTAGTCAAATGGAGTGAATTATGAAAAAAGGCAGAGTCCATTAAATAGTCTCATTTATTGTATAAATTTAATACATGCAGTTCAGTTACAACGCTGTATAAATATTTCGGTAACATTAAAAAAAATAGAGATATTTCATTGGCACGAACTGTCATAAGATAACAATCTTCTCAATACAATCAAGCTATGTAATTGTATTGACAAATCGTCTTCATCATCATTACCAAATGAGCATTTTGTCTGACCCGATCAACTCATTGTCTATTTTCTTTTCTTTAATCTGATGAACTTATCTCACAATATCGACAGTTTTCTGCACGCTATAAATTCGCTTCCCGTGTAATAGTGTCTTATTTGGCATCATGAATGGAAAGTTATCAGAAATTATCACGGAAACAGCTGGCTTTAAATTTAGCATAATGTTGTTCATGTTTCTGCACGCTATCTTTGTTAATTTTAGTTTATAAAGAAACATACGTGAATCTCTTGGCACAAAGTAATGCATAAGTGTGTTTTTTAAGTTAAATATACGCCTGGTGTGTTACTATTATCATTATGGCAACATACACTAGCTATTTAAATTACAATATGAAATACATAACATTTAACATTATTCAGAAAATTATCTTAAAATGTCATAATAATACTATAATATTAACATTTATTACATTTCTACAATAATTCAAATTCAATGCTACATATACTAGTAAATTTGTACCGGACAATTTTTGGAAGCTGTAAAGTATAATAGAAAAAGACAAATAAGGCAATATGGTAATCAACTTTTGATAATGACATCGTCTACTGCAAATAATGACAACGAAAGCGATGTCTCCAATAATGACAAAATCACCATAAATCAAATAGGGGTGATTCCGCTAAATTATATCATTTTGTTTAGACATACATTTCCCACATTTAGACTAATAAGATCCTTACTGAAGAAATCAAACCAACTAAAGACCCAAGTTTTATCGAATCTACGTTGATACACCGTACTTTATTTTATGAATATAACAAGAAATACTGATATATGTGTTGTCATTGTAGAATAATAATATCACACTAAGTAAATGTTGATGCTTTTTAGTTAAAATTATCTATCAAACAAGTGTTAGATATAACAATATAATGATTTCTAGACAATTATAAAAATCTAGTTAACCACAGCTTATCATCAGTTTAAGTATTGAGCAATATCTATTATTGGGTTTAGGCTTAAAAGTTTCCTTCAAATAGGTGGCTTTCCCAATTGCAAAGGCGGCCTTGAAGGTTCCGCAATAACTCTTTCTTACGTAAGTAAACATGTCTTATATGCATGTAACATGTAATGCAATTTGCTTGCACTCTTACATCGATACTGTGTTATTGACATAACTTTTACAGTCCATATTAGATATTTGTTTCATACATTGTTCAAATTTCAAACATATTTTAAAAAAATAGATTTAATTTAAAACAAATACAGCTTACCATCTGAAATAACCATACATTTTATATTACCACATATTCCTTTTAAACAAAACGACAACACATTCCACTACCTTTTTTAAACAATAATTCGATGAGAATCAAGAAAAATTTGATGTCGATAATGTATAGTGTTTAATTAATATTTAACTATAGGAACATCACCCAAAAGAATCTACAATATTGATTTATAATCTTAAATTAAAGCAAGAAACTTGTAAATATCATACAATCACAATTAATTTTCAGTAGTCTATAAAACCTGGCATTAAGCAATATTAATAATTATTTTCTAAAGTACATTTATAACAGTAAGACCTTTACAACATAACAATACTAAAATGAGTCCATTGATTTAAAGAATACATTATCATTTTTTAGATTAACTGTCCAAGTACTGAATTAATGTACAATGAACACCAAAATCTCTATAGTCTACACTTTTATAATTTATACAGTTAATGTGGGCAATATGAAAACGTAACATTTTTGTCACTTACACTTCTTGAAAATTGTGACACTAAATATTGATGCCGAAAAAAATGAAAAACAACATGATTCTTTTTTTATTATTTCATTAAATTTAACAAATAATGTACAGTAACTACAGAGAAGATCATTAGAAAATATTAAAGCCTTCATTCAAAACAAAGGTTATCTGAACAACTTTTCATTCAAGTCCTTCTGGATCCCTGCATAAATGTTCTATTTTTTAAAACTTATTTCTATTGATTCTCATGTCTATAAGAAACATTAGGAACATATCCTTTGGTTTTTATTGTTGAATTCAAAAAACATTCGATGATGTGATTCCGATTGCCTTAGATTCGTATTGCCTACACATACTATATGCTTCTATTAACACATATGACATGTAAGATGTTTTATAATTTCATCTAAAATGATTGAGGCTTTAACTTATCCGGACTGTTATTTGTCTCGTTCCTTTCTTTTCCAATCCTACTGTTACAAAATATTTTTTTAAACTTTGTGGAATTTTACAAACCTATTTCTGATCTATATATCTTTTTCCATTTTAAAACTTTTAGGATTCTTTGTAGATATCTCAATAAACTGACATTTCCATTTAAGAAATACGCCCACTGTCAGACAGTCTTACATATGGTACTGAGTTGTTGTACGACTCTTTTTTGGCATTAATCCTAGCAACATGCTCTTGTCATGCATACAAAAGAATCCCAGGATCGATCTAACTTAATACTATATACGACTTTTATAATTAAATAAAAATACATTAAATTTACATATATAAGATAATAATGAATCAATTTGAAAGCATCTGTATAATGGAAGATGATACATTTTAATAATGTAAAATATCGTAATATTAATGGTTGACGATTAGTTTACACCAGATACTCATTTGCAATATTTAAAAAAACCCATCTTTTTATAACTAACAAATGTTTGAAATAAATACCTACTGTGGAACAAACAAAAACACATTCCACAACTATCATGTGTAAAAAAACTCCAACATGTAGGTAAATGTAACTAGTCAAAGTTAAAAGAAGAAAAAGACATAAACAGCTTCCAGTATGTTTTTGAAGTTGTACTTTTATTAATTTCCTTTTTATGAGAATACTTTGAATTATAATTAATAATCCTGAATTTCTAAAAATAAAAGATGAAGCAAATACTGGTATATACATTGTACTTAATTTTTTTTCAAAGTATTTTGAGAATTCCTTGAAGAAAGAATTAAGGAATGATATAATTTTAGGATAATCAATAATTGTAAAAAGATAAAATATAACTTCACTTGTTGTACTCTGGCTGCAAGGGCATTCTCGTCATGGATATTTAAATTAATTTTTGACCGAGTTTTTCAATCAAAGAACTTTTATTTTAAACTGTCTTTTTTGGGTATGTAATAAATAGAATACTACATTCGTGTAAGTTCATTACTAAATTTATGTAATTCGTTTTATAAATATTATGCTCGCTAGAGGCTCCCATAATATAATTTAATTCAACTCGTTCAATAAATTTAGTATTGAACTTAATTTATTCAGTATCCTCTATATCTCCTAGCAATCAAAATAAAAAAGTAATTTATGACAAAATGTAGAGAAAGGAAAACGTTTATCGCTCGACTGTTTTGATTTTAAGGGTACTGATGAAATGCATAGTAGATTTGTAGAAAAGATTCAGAAAATACCTTCTCATAGATTATAAACGGCTGTAAACAAGTTAATTTAAAGAGGAAATCCTTTATGTTAAGCACCCTGAGGTGTTAGTGTAATAAAACCAGGGAAATCCATAAATATGATACATATCTTATAATAGATTTGTTGTTAAAATTTGATGCTATTCTAGATTTTACTTTACGATTGATGATAAAAACTTTTCAAATAAATCATAGGAAAACAAAAAAAAAATGCGTGGTATAAAATTTAAGGGAAATATGGGTAAATTTCGATTAATAGACATTGCAACCCCTTTTTGATTTAACTTTCACAAGACTTAATAATTCTAACACAAATGAAAGAATTTTTGTTCAAATAATAATATTTTATTAGACGAAGAGAAGTAAAACCAACATACACAGGTTAAACTATGTTAATTATTTAACAGTATAAGAATATTTTTGCGCGAGTATAAAGATGAATGAAGGAATTCCTAAGAAAAAAAAAATAAATTGATCGGAGATAAAAATAATAATTAAAATTCGATAAAAAACAACAACAACAAAAAGCCAAGCGAAAAGAATACAAAAAACACTTAGTAAATAATAAAATACATTCAATCATGAAAGCCAAACAACCAAAGACCCAAGAAGTATTGATATAGTTGTTGCAATTGTCTAAGTAGGAAACTATTTTTGCTATTTAGTTATAATGTATCCATCCAACACAAGTGTATGTTATAACAATAATTGATTTCTAGACAATTATTAAAAGCTTGTTAACCAAATGTATTATACTTCTTGTTTAAATCGCTGTGTGAAATATTTATCTGTTTAAGAAAATTAATCTGCAATATCAGGTTTAAGCTTTGACCTTTCTTCAAATAGTTGACTTTCCATTTTGTTAAGGCGGCCTTAAGGCTCCATGATAACTCTTCCATAAATAAAAATGTTTTATATGAAAATAACATTCAATGCCATTTGCTTTCAATCTAACATCGATAACGTGCTATTGACATATAATTGTACAGTCAATATTTGATATTTGTGTCTATACAATGTTCAAATTTCGATGCATGCTCTTAATTCTAATAAAATTATATTAAATTAATTTACTACATATAGAATGTATCATCCGAAATAACCATACATTCCTATTTGATAAATTACCATCTTTTCTATTGAAACAAACATCAACACATTCAACGGCCCTTTTATACACCATTTTGATGAGATAAAGTCTAGAAAAATTTGAAATCGATAGTGCTTTCTTTTAAATTTTAAAGTAAATATATGAACATCTTTCGAAAATATCCAAATTATTGATACAGATGTATTAACTTTAATTAAAGCAGAAACGTGTAGAATATCATACATTATTAATTTTGAGTAGTCTATAACACCTGGCACATAGCAATATTAATTTTAATTATTTTCTGAAGTAAATTTATAAAAAGTATGGCTTTTAAAACATAATTGTTTGTCTTGTTCATACAAAATTCAATTAATTATTTAAAATATCCTTCCTTTTGATAAACTGTCAAAATGCTGAGTCATTGCATAAAGAACATCACAATTTCTATAGACTACACTTCTTATAATGTGTATGTTTTTATGCCCCCGCCAAATAATGACAGGGGCATATAGTGTAACCCTGTTCCGTCATTCCGTCCTTCCGTCATCATCAGTTTCCGTTCATTATCTTAATAACCGTTGCACATATTGAACTCAAATTTGACATATGAATATGTCATGAGAAAATACAGGTCAAGTTTGAAATTGGTCATGGTTCGATGATTTTTGGCAGAGTTATGCCCCTTTTACTTTGAAAATAATATGAAATTTTCAGTTTCCGTTCATTATCTCCCCAATGGTACAACACATTCAACTCAAACTTGACATATAGATATGTCATAAGAAAATACAGGTCAAGTTCGAAATTGGTCATGGTTCGATGATTTTTGGCAGAGTTATGCCCCTTTTACTTTGAAAATAATATGAAATTTTCATTTTCCGTTCATTAACTCCCCAATCGTACAACACATTCAACTCAAACTTGACATATGGATACGTCAAAGGAATGCGCAGGTCAAGTTCGAAATTGGTCATGGTTCGATGATTTTTGGCAGAGTTATGCCCCTTTTACTTTGAAAATAATATGAAATTTTCAGTTTCCGTTTCTTATCTCCCCAACTGTATTACACATTCAACTCAAATTTGACATATGGATACGTCAAAGGAATGCGCAGGTCAAGTTCAAATTTGGTCATGGTTCGATGATTTTTGACAGAGTTATGCCCCTTTCACTTTAAAAATAATATGAAATTTTTTTCAGTTTCTGTTTATTACCTCCCCAACAGTATTACACATTAAACTCAAATTTGACATATGGATATGTTTTTGGAATGCGCAGGCCAAATTTGAATTTGGTCATGGTTCAATGATTTTTGGCACAGTAATGCCCCTTTCACTTTGAAAATGATATGAAATTTAAAGTTTCTGTTCATTATCAACCCAACAGTGTTACATATTCAACTCAAAATTGACATATGGATATGTCAAAGGAAGCGCAGGTCAAGTTGGAATTTGGTCATGGTTCGATGATTTTTTGGCAGAGTTATGTCCCTTTTACTTTGAAAATAATATAGATACATCTTATGAATTAGCAGTTTAAGTTTGAATTTGGTCATGGTTTAATAATTTTGGACAAACTTATCTTTCCTGAATGTTGGAAAAATTTTGAACTTTCAGTTTCAGCACTCATACTTTTGTGGAAATGTATATAGCCATTATTTTGGCTACACATATGCAATATGCTATTTTCAAAAGGTTAAGACTGAATAATTTCAGTGCCTTGAACATTGTATAAAAATGGTTTGAGTTAACATTGAAAAGTTTTAAATGCTTTGAACCGAGAATGAAAAAAATGATTTGTGCAATCAAATTTGGAACTAAATATTATAACATTTGAAATTTTGGCTGCATGCAGGGGCATCCGTGGCATGATGACACATTTCTAGTTATTTGAAGCGGCCTTAAGTTTTTTCCTTGTTAGAATACCAATTCTGTGTTATTTTGAAACCAAGTATTATTTCAGTAATGAAAAAGAAGATATGTATTACATTTAATAATCCCCTGAATTTCTAAAAAAAAATAAATAAATGAAAAAATAATAATAACAAGGCTACTATATACTCCAGGAAAAATAATTATTGCTACATTGTGATAAGATCAAATAATACCTAATTGAATGTTTTCTCTGGCTGCAAGGGTATTCTCGTTCTAAAAGTTTATATTTATTATTGACCGAGGTTTTTAATTAAAGAACAAACGTTTCTTTTATCTTTCCGTTATTTTATCTATGATACGTATTCTTGTAATAACATGTTATGAGCATACTTTTGAGCACGTTATAAAAGCAATAAGTGCTTAAATGAAAGGAGGATAATTTTCTGAATTTTACAGGCGTAAAAAGCACCGCTTTTTCTTGTATTTCTATTAATACAATAATAAATTGCAAATTTGAAACTAAGTCATATATAGCTGGGTAGCTGATTAATGACATGGCAATCTAAATGACTGGATATGTAGTAAAAAATAAAAACAAAATGAAATATTAGTGTATATTTCTTGTAAAATAAATATGAACTAAATTAGTTCCAGGCAAACGTTCGTTCTTATTTAATGCAAGATGACAAAGACTGTACATAAAGCGTTGTCAAATTGATTTATTTTTTTCTTTCTCATAGACAAAATGACACAAAACAAATATAATATGATTATTTACATATTTTGATTTGATTAGCCACGATTGAGATGTACTTAATATATACATGTATACTAGCAGATACTAGCAGTATAAATGATACATATCACATACATTTTGCTATTTCTAATTCGTTATAAGTATTTATATCAAAGAATAATTTCGAACACCTATTGCAAAGACAAAATTGCAGTACTCCGTGCTAATAACATCGCGGCGGGACAAAGCACCTTAACGTTGACATGGATAAAAGTAAACCAATATTAATGTGTTCAAACCTTCTAGGAAAGAATGTTTCGCACCAATCTAGTAGTTGTCAAACATTTAGAACATTTACCTGTTATAAATACACTGAACTAAACGCGAAATTTTGGTAACGAAACACACGTTATTATAATGATCTTTTTAGAGTTATGTTTTGAAATGAGTATTAAATAAATCGTTACTTTAAAGATCTATTAAATATAACAGTGTATATTATTTTCATCTACCTAAATAAATATTCCAAATAATGTCCTCCATAAACTTTAAAAGTTAAACAATTGGCAGCATTTCAGACGATAATAGCTGTGTTAAGTGGTAATTACAAGTCAATACATGAATAACAATATTTGGCTTTAGCATCCAAATACTTAGTCTAAAATGTCAAAATAGGGTTGACATATAAACATATCGTTTTGTAAAGTCACGTGATCAATGGTTAGACATGTTTTTGTGCGCTCTGAAAAGAAAATGGTTAATTTCGTAAAGTTATTTTCGTTGCTCTGTTCTTAATGGACTTATATAATACTATAAATGCGTAGTATCTACATATATTTATTTATAGACATATTTCAAAATAGCAAAACAGTTTAATAAATAAAAGAGAAACAATACTTTTATACAACGACCATTACGAACTCTA